>NW_010291646.1:0-6068 GCF_000700745.2 Antrostomus carolinensis | reverse complement strand
CTTCCCATTAAGCCAGGGGTTCGAGCCTGCACAGCCTGTCGTCCTTTTTGCGTTTTATTGTACGGAAAGTTCTTTTTTTGTTGTTGTTTTTTTGTGTTCACCGAAGAACCCTGTGGAATTTAACCAAACTTACCTCCTTCCAGGCTCTGCAAAAAGCCTGGAGGGGTAGATAAGGAGGGCAAACATCCACTCGTGTTTCCACAGGATGTTAGGATGGGGGGTGGGATTTTAAAAATTAAAAAGCACTCATCTTACCGCTAATAACAACAGCGAAATACAGAAGCTTCCACCAAATGTGCTGATGTAACGTGGAGGCATTTGGCGAAACCAACAGTAGTTACTTCTCCCCCTGCGTGGCCTGACTTAAAGTGAGTGCACCGTTGTGTTCTGAAGTCCATTCCCTGGATGTTTGTCCAGGCTTGTCCTAGAATAGATGTCATTGCATAAGAGTTACAGGGAGTAAAGAGCCTGCTGAGTCTCTTTCATTCTCCTGAGGATCTATGCTCTTATGTTAACTGTGCCAAACTGTCTGTGTACACTGAGGAGAGAAGGGTGCAGCATGGTAAGCTGCCCTATGAACTTTAGGGTGGAAAAAAAAAAAGAAGAAACTATTCTCTTCCTCTTCCTCCTTCCAAGCAAATGATTTTGTTTGTCTGATGTCATTTTAAATAATTTCTGTCACAGATTGCTAATCCTCTTCTGATCTGTGGATGATGGTAACTCAACAATTGAGGAAGCAAATATGTCAATTCCTTCCTTAGTCTTTCCTGTCTCTCCTTTAACTTTTACAGCTTTGCTCTTTGAATTCTGCCTGATTTCTTTATCTAGTGCTGATGTACCTACACCTGTTCTTGGTATTAATTATCACCTAACCTAGAACAAAGGGGCTGTCTGTCTTCTGATCTGTCATATATTTGTTCAGGCCAAAATAGCAGTGTGTTTTGGGAGAATTTTTGTTCCTTATGATACTGAATATCAATGTTGATGACATATCAGTGGCATAATTCCTTGGGTTTACTACTTTCCAGATAGTTTCTTTAGCAGAGAAGAATTTCTTCTCCTCTATATCCTGTGTGTATTTCATAGGATACCTCTTAAAATATTTTTTGTCTTACAAAACTATGAATCATGTTAAAATAATAACAGATTAAAATAAATGTATTTCTTGACTAATCCTGAACTTATGGCAAAAATTAACAACTTTGGTATGTTACATAATACACTTTTAAGAGTGTGGTCTAAGAATGTAAGTTTACATTTCAACTTCTTGTTACTTTATGAGCTCGGATGGCACATTCAGAACCTTATACAAATAGCTTGAAAGAGATAGTGGCAAGTTATCAGAAGGAGAGTAGCATTAACTCAAACTACTGAAAAGTTGCTATGGTTACAGATAAAGGTAATCCCTGTTTCTGTGAAAGTGTGTCCTTTTGTAACAGTTATATTAATCAGTGTGATTTCTGGGAGAATTGGAAGTATACAAACTTCTAGCTCCATTTTCTTGTCAGCTAAAAGCTGTGCAGCTATATTTTATTTTATTTCTTTAAAATACTGAATAGGCTATGACTTGCATTCGAGACACTTGATTTAAGATACAGAATATTACAGATTACATGTAAATGTACTTGGAGCATGCTGAATTCAATAGAATCTAGTATACTTTTTTTAATTCACCCAAGAGATATCTGATGTCAAGGAAAAGTCTTTTTAAATGTCTAGATCCTTTCTCAAGGACTGAAGTGAGTGATGTGGCAATCTGTCACTGGAGTCCTTGGTGGTACAGCTGTACAAGATACAATTCCATGTCCTGGTTTAAAAATAAAAAAACCTCAAAAAAAACCCCCAAACCAACCCCCCAAAACCAAAACCAACCCCACCCAACCCCAAAAAACACCCAACCAACATGGCAACAGCTGAGAGTTGTTGAGACCCGTTAAAGATGTGCTTCATAGGCCAGGAGATAATGGGGGTTAGGGGAAGAAAGGTGATTCCTTTAATGGCTTATTCCCTCCATAGAAAGAAGCAGTTGGAACTTAACATGTGGAGGAACTTTAAGTTCTCAGGGTGGCTAGGCTTTGGATGGTCTGAGATAGCTACTAAAACTCCCAGGGGAAGGTCTTTGTCTGGTGGTCTGTACTGCTGCCCAGACAACTAACCCGTCCTCTCTGATGGAGACCCAGGATTTACCACATGCACCTTTTTGTTGTTTCCAGATTTGATTATTGCAGTCCAGCAGTACATCTTGGATTGGAAGCAGCAAGTGAAATCTCAAAGTTCTTCAAGGTTACTGAAATCTCATCAGTCTGGTATGTTGCTCTCTCCAGACTCCTGGAATAGCAAGTTGAATTCTTTGTATGCGAGGGCCTCCTTAGTTACTCCTAAGGATACTGAAGTTTCTAGGACCTTGGCTTTTCATCAGCAACTTCATTCTTGGGAAGTAAACACGCTACTAAGTCCTGTGCAACTCTGTATTGCTGGGGTTGTGTAGAAGGTTGTTTTTGGTAGCGGTGTTTGTAGCAGGACAATGAACCTGCACTGCAGAACCTTCAGTCAACATACACTCTGAACTTGTTTTCATCTTGCCTACCCTGCCTGGAAATTCCAGGTACTTTTGCAGACTTTGAAAACTAAAGTCAGGTTGGAAAGGAGCTGTTGCTAATTGACTTTCTAGAGACTGCACATGAATGTATTGAAGAATGTTTAAGGACATGAAAAGGAATGTTTCTTTCATCACACAGGGAATTATTTTCCCCCTTGTCCTTGAGCAGACATGGCCCTCATGAAGCTTATTGTTTAGGTTTGATAAAAAATGATTACTAATGTCTAAAAATAATTTCTCAGATGCCAAAGTTCTGAAATTCCTATACTAATACACTTTTAAAGTTGATATATTTGCAAAAATATCTTGTACAGCAAGGTTATGAGAACTGTTGTTTATAAACAGGATTGCAGCATCTGAGAGTGAGAAAGGAATGGGAAGCTAAATATTACTTTTAAAGCTGTCTCTGATAATAAAAAAGCTAAAAGGCAGAGCTATAATTGTTTAAAATTAATAAAGAAAAAATCCAGCATGTGCTGTAGTGCTGACATAATTGACAACCAGAGGGTAAAGTCCCTTTCTCCAATGCAGGTTCTGTGTGTGTACGCAGCAGTTCAGTTGCTTTGCTACTTATTAACGTGTACAGAATCCAGGAGGTGTAATATATTCACCACTGTGAAAAACAGGTGCAAAATTGTGAGGAAAACTCTTGTGATTCACACTGACCTGTTTGGAACTGGGCAGCAAGTAACCATCCCTTCATCTAATCCCCCAACAGCCATCACATGTAGCTTTTGATCGCTACTATTCTGGTCTCTGTTTGAACTGGTGACTTAAAGATGAAAGGCTCTGTTCTTGATCTCTTGAGCTGTCAAGTCCTCCAAACTTGCTGTCTTCTGTAAGATTACAGAACAAATGGCCTTTTAGCTGTTCCATGATTACAATAGTCAAATGAGAGTCAGGTGCTTTCTCTTGTTACTATCCTCAGTGCAAAGTTCAGTGGTAGCAAACTGCATCTTTTCTATGCTGCTGTCAAAGCTTCTCTGTTTAATGTACTTGCACTGCAATCTATTTTTGTTTTTCCTTCATTGCTACAGTTATTGTACAAGTAGCAAAGGCATAAAACTTGAGCCTGGACCTTAAAATTGTGCCTCTGTGTTTTCTCCAAAATGTGTGTGTGTTTACAGGGAAAATAGATGGCTTATGTATGGAAACTGAGCTTATAAATTAGGCTTTTTAATGTTTAGTTTCACTGGGTCTCCTGCAGCATGGGATAATAACTTGAATAGCAATTTTATGTCCAGATTCCTAACATCTGGATACAGATGTGTTTACCCATGATTTCTAGTCCAGTGAGATAGTCAACTGGGAACCTAGTTTCAATACCCCACTTTATAGATTTATTTATTTATTTTAAATGTTTTACTTCTGTGAGGATAGCAAATTATTCTCAGGGCATTCTTAGCAAGGTACTTTTGTGTTCTGTGGGCTTTTTTTTCCTGTGTGTGGTTTTCTTGCTGTTTTTTTTTTTAATATGAAATAAGGTAAGCAAATCTAGGGGGTCACAGTGTTGAATGGAGGAGAATCTGCTTTGCCACTGCCCTTATGCTCTGGGTAAGCCACGCTCTTGTTTATCAGAAGGTGGCCAAACTTCTGCCAGATCAGTGAGTCAGAGGCAGGTGGAAGGGTCTGATGAGCACCAGAGCTGGGTGATGGGAGTGGGCCAGACTGCGTGACTGGGAGGGGAAAGGTGGGGAGAAAAATGGATGTAACTTCTCCCTTGTAGCGATAAGGAGCTGCTCGTTGCCTGTAACAGAAGCATAAGCTGAAGTGTGGGATGTTTGATGATAAAAATTATTTTTTCATCACCATTGCAGTTGCAAGGTGGCTAGACTTCTGTGATAGCATATAGAGCTGGAGAGTTTTGGGGTTAATGTGTTTAATTTGGTGGTTTTTTCCCTCCCCTTTTGAAAGTACCCAAACAATAACTCTGCCTTTGGGGTTGTCGCATCCTCTTCTAGCACTAGGCAGTTTGGTTGATAAGATTTGTGACTTCAGCTGGTGTTTTTATGAACCTAAAGTTAATGTTCTCTAAATTGAAGCTTTCCAAGACTCATTACTGACATACTTAGAGGAAGCTTTACTGGTATGTTTTATTTGCATGAACTATGTTCTTGGTTTTGATTGCTTAGATAACATTTGGTCAAAAAGGTGTCGTGTAAGTATGGCCTCGCGGTTGTCCTCAGGGGACCTGAGTAACTTCTAGCAGTACTGACTCTTGCAGGGCACTGAATTTGGGTGTAAGGGTTAAGGTTTGGTTCTTTCAGCTTGTATTTTAGGTTCTGTAGGGGAAGTTAAGTACATCTTGTTAATTCTGTTCTTGTAGTGTTTCATACTTACTAACTTAAAACTGCTGCTTTTCAGTTCTATTTGGATTTGCGGTGTGATAGATTGCTCTAAAATAGAAGGTAACACAAAATGTGCTATTTGACTGCTTTAGAGGAATTAAAGGTCCTTCTTGCAAGTGTTTTTATGCTCTTTTTGGTGTATGTATCACAGCTCAAGGGAATACTAAGCTGTAAATATTTTCCTGGCGTTGGGTGGTGTTTGCAGTAAAGCAGTATGCCAGACTGTCTGGGACTTGATTAATCTGCATTAGGAAAGTTCAAACTGATACACATTTTGTGGCAGAGGCGGTAGGTGAAGGAAGGGAAGGCAGGTTGGTGGCTGGAGAAAAGGTGGTGAGAACCAGAAACAAGGAGGAAGTTTTTCCTCTCTGCCCCTGCACAATACAAAAACAACCCAGGTGTGCTTAGGCTGACAAGTGCTGTATCTTCCTTTAGCTTAATATTTGTAGTTATTTTACACAAAACACATGAAAACCTTTTACATGAGGCAGCCTTGCTACCCAGGTAAGTCTTGTGTCACTGTGGTGATACTTTGAGGGAACACTGACTCTGTTCTGGCTCTTCCCAGTGTTGCTCGTTTGGGATGGGGTGAGGGTTCTCTCAAGCGAGGTGTCGTATCTGCAGTTGTGAAATATTTATTAAGCCTTGTTTTGGTTTTTTATTCTTCTTGCCATGTTCCAGGCTTCTCACTTGATGGAAGGGGTAGGGAACTCCATCAGTGTTTACTTTGGGGGGGGGGAAAGAAACACTTTTAATCCAAACACCAGGTTTTTGTGTAAAGAGGAAGCTGCGCCGTGAGGAACACGGTTGAGTGTCCGAACAGTGAACAGCATCTTGCAAATTTGGTGGGTCAAGGGAAGCCTGAATAAGCACGAAAAGTTTGTGTCAGAAGCCATGGTACCTTGTGAGATGGAGACAGTCACTTCCTGCGGCGCTCCCCTTCTGCTGACTCACGCTTTACATCCATCGCTGGAAGAATCTCTGGAACTGGCAACCCGGCGTATTTTTAGCGTGGGGTTTCTAATTTAAACCGTGTGCCCGGCTTCCCAGGGTAACTCCACTCACTCTTCGGCAGCGGATGGGCTCAAAACCCACAGCTAATTTTATCCTGGAAGTAGAGC
>NW_010291645.1:0-832 GCF_000700745.2 Antrostomus carolinensis | reverse complement strand
ACTAGTGCAGAACTTACAGAGGTGTTTTCAGACACCGGGCTCAGCTGGGGGAACAGATAAGAAGTACCAACTGTCCCTTTGATGCTTGTGGTTTGTTGGCTCCAGGACACACTGCTTGGGAAGACTCACTGACACCAATAACAGAGGATCTGTATGGAAGTGGCATGCAGGAAGAGTGACAGAAGAAGAAAACTTCATGATGCTGGTTCTGATTGCTTAGAGAGTGACCTGTTCCTTATAATCACCAATCCAAGCAAATTACTCTATTGTCTTAATCCCATTAAAATAAATTTTTTATGGGGCGGGGCTTAAAACATTTATTTTTATAATTTATTGATCCAGATTTTGTACTATCCAAGCTCCTTCATCTAGATGGTGAAATTCTCCCAGTGTGACGTAGTGATATTTTTGCTTTTTGTCCATAGTTTTAGACTGGGGACTCTGCATGAGTCTCCAGTGGCTGCTGACAGAGCCTGATCCATCACCTGGTGCATCCTGTCCTCTAACGCAGGGAGCTTTCTGTGCTTATGATTGTCCCTGTTCTCCCTGGTGGGTTTTCTGTCTCAGGGATTGCACAGCTGAAGCTTCCTTTGTTGCCAGAAGTGGGAACAGATGTTTATGTAAATTTATGTAAATGACAGAGTGAGAATAGAGCATTTTTTGTATTAGTTCATATGGACAGTTTAGGTGTGATTCAAGCAGGTCATGTGCAGAAGGCAGATCTTAGCAAAACCAAGCTCTGAGACTCTTTCAAATTTAAAATCTATAAAACAAGTCACTTGGGCTTGAGCTAAGAAACACAGAATCATAGAATGGTTTGGATGGGAAGAGA
>NW_010291644.1:401-2488 GCF_000700745.2 Antrostomus carolinensis | reverse complement strand
TTTTTTTTTTTTTTCTTTCTGTCTGTAATTGTCTGGGTTATATCTTGTCTTCCAGCCAATAGAAGCACACTTGAAATGGCTGTAGTTCTGTGTGTTAAGTGTCTTTGATTTTATTTCTGGGATGCTCAAGTGCTTGTCACAAATTAGGATAATATCCCTCTTCCTTTTTCTGTATTATCTTTTCTTCTGCTTTATTTAGAAACTGGGTTGCTCATGAGGGTATGTTTTTCAAATACCTTTCTGCATTTTACTTTCTAATTACATGACAAAGATGGAGTTATTAATGCTGTAATAAACTATCTGACTGAGTTAGCTGGAGAGAATTCCATTTTTGCTTAAGTTCCAGCATTTATCAAACCCTAAACTGCTAAAAATTAAATCGGGCTCTTAGAGATAACACTTCCTTACCAGTGTTGGGTTGAATCTGACACCAACATCCAGGGGTTATATTCCATATTTCTTGATTGGCATAAGTAAAAATCAAACTAAAAATTAAATCACATTTCTAAAACATGAGATTTTTATCTTTGCTTGTAGGCATTGCTCTCGCCTCTTATTAGAAATTAAAATTACAGCTAGATGCATCAGTATTCCGTATAAATGATGCTTAATATTATCAACTGTCAGGTCTAACAGATATCAAAGGCAATTCTTGGCCCATGTTGCCTTGACAACACATCTTGATTTTGGTCGTCTTTGTCAATTTGAATTCTTCAGTTAATAGAATTTAATTAAGCTGCTTTTTTTTTTTGCTTTTTTTTTTTTCCTCCCCTGAATAGCAATCATTCAAGGATGCCACTGAATTTGAAATGCATTCAAATAAAACAATTAAGTAGTGGATGCTATAACAATTTGTTTATATTATCTGCTGGAAACTGAGCATAACTTACCTTCTCATATCTGCTCAGCTACAAGGTTTCAGTGTGCAGGGCTGTCACCTAATCAGCCCATTTACTGCAGTTGTTTCTCACCCCTCACCCAGAGATCATTTATCTAGGTTCAGTGTTGGAGGTTGCAAGGGGTCGTTATTGCTGTTTGACCAGAGTCCTTTCTTCCAGGAGCCATCGCTGAACTATAGAATTGTGCTTTTTGGAAAGCGTAGACCTTAATGTTTCTAATGCTTGCAGAGCTGATGTCAGCCAGTGATAAGGTGCTTCAGTGGTTCATTGCCTCCAGTGTTAAAAATATCCTCCTTATTTTGAGACTGAATTAATCTTACTTCAGGTTTTGACCATTCATTTGTGGTTCTTCCATTATCAAATTTTTCTGCTTCATGTAGTACTTAGACTGTAATCAAGTCACTCCTTCATGTCTCTTCAGACCAGTGAAATAGATTACTACTCCTTTTTATGGTATAACTTTTCTGGTTCTTTAGGCTTGGGACTTGAGGTTGTCTTTTGAATCTTCTTGTCTTCAAAAATTTTAGGAAGTATGAACAGCCAGGTGGGACTCAGCAGTCCAGTAGCACTTTGATTCAGTGATAGATGCAGAGGTACCAGGGCCCTCCTGAGCCTACTCAGTATTTGCTTACCTGTAGACATCCAAGCTCGTTTTTTTGAGCTATGCCATTGCAGAGAGTTGCTAAGGTTCATCGGACTAGATGCTGTGACCTGTAAATCTTCATCTACAGACACTGTTCCCTAGAAGAGTGTTGCCTTCCAGTAAATCTAGCCTTCACTGCTGACTCCTAGAAACATGAGAGTATAAGAATCTACATGGAAAAGTAATGGGGGGTTTTTGGGGCAGGGAAGCAGATGATTTAGTTCAGAGCTGTCATTACAAAATTATATTGCATCCCAGTTTTGTGTGAGAAGGATAAAAAAAATAAGACTGGTATTTATTTTTACTCTTATCCGTACAGGTTATTTTCTTCTAATTTACTTGAAATTCTGGGTTTACTGTCACTCAGAGTCACTATCTATTTATTGATCTGCTGCTCAGTAAACAGGTAGCAAAACAGACAGATCATGAATAAAGCTGGAGTATAAGTGATCTTTTAATATAGTTTTGTTTTCAAAATATATAACTTTGACTGACAAAGCAAATTACTTGTCTACGCAACATTTTGGCTGTTGTCCATTTCTAGC
>NW_010291644.1:0-346 GCF_000700745.2 Antrostomus carolinensis | reverse complement strand
TGGAAATTCAGACTTTCACCTCTCTGATGCAGTTCAGCCCACTTGCTACTTTTGTAGCACAGATCCATATTTGTTACTGCATTTGTGCCTCTAAATTACTTTAATAAATACCTGTTAGACCATTTTCCAATTTCTGAAGAATCTTCTAGATTTTAATATCTCAAATTATATGGATATAAATTTTGGGTAAAGATTTTTATCAGCGAGGTGTACTGCGTTTCTTCAGTTCTATTCAAAGAGCAAATAGACAGGTACCTTTGTGGTGGAATATTTAATTATTGCCATTTGGAATGGAAATATACTTCATTTTTGGCTTCAAGAAGCTGAAATAACACAAAACTGGGGG
>NW_010291643.1:4476-10445 GCF_000700745.2 Antrostomus carolinensis | reverse complement strand
GGGTGCGCCCGCACCCCCTACATCGGCCTCCGTGCAGAGGTATAGATGGGTCTGTATAGACCTGGGGCCACCCGCAGAGCTGCGGGGGGAACGTCTGCACCCCCAGCGAGGGGTGACAACAAGCACAGCCCCCGATCCGGTCCCTGGCAGCTTCCCACAGCTCCGGCTGACGCAGACACAGTTGGAACAAGAGCAGGGCTCCCACTGCCTCACAGGAAACAGCAGTTTGAGGGTCCATGCATTGCATGTCAGCTGCTTCCCAGCTCCCAAGGAACTGCCTCCTTTCTTCTGTAAAATGAGCACAAACACCTCTGTACAATACTTGCACACACACTTCCACGCCTGCCGGTTTGAGGGCCTCCTCAGGTTCCCACCAGGCTGTACAGCATTCCTGGCTGTTGTCACTGCAGGGTAGAATGCAAGAACTATTAGTCCAAATTTAATGCCATGGTATTGTCCTACTCTACAGGGACTGAAAGCTGAAGGCACTGTGCCCAAGTGCATCAGTCCAGCTTCTGACCCACAGTGCAGCAAAGACTGGAACCCCACAGGAAGGAAACGGGTCCAGATATGCTTTAGAGCTCTCCATGGAATGCTACCCAGGAACAGATACAAGTCTTCAAGCTCCAGACTGAACTGACATGCAAGAAAGCACCGGCTGGAAACAGAGCTCCTGCTCAAACTTTGGGCAAGGCAGAAGCAAAAATGTGGGTAGCAACAGTTTCAATACCACTCAACCCAAGGCAGCCAGGACATCACCACATCAAACACACATCACCCTATTAACTGGGTTAGCAGGAGTGTGTATCACCCTGATCGGGTGCAGAGATAGGAAAGTGGGAGTGATGGACATAGCACCCTCAAAAAAATCTGGATAAAGAGAGAGAAACTTGGTTCTGGCTCTAATCCCAGCTGTTGCACCCTGAACATGTCACAACTCTTCATTTGTTATCTTATCATTTACAGGTAGTGAATAATATTTGCATAATTAATAGGAGTAGTATGATAAAATAAATATATACAGGACAGGCTATAATAATCATAGATATACCTAGATAAACATGAAATGATTTTAAAATACATCCTTGCAGAGACTGCTAGTGAAAAACAAATCCTTGAAATCTTAGAAATGCTCCAAGTTGGGCAGCCGCTGAATGTGGACATTACTGAGCACCTTCCTTCTCCCCTTTCCCATCACCTTCAACACAGATGTACCTCACAAAGCAACACAAACTCTGCAACATCTCAGCAAAAACAGGGATGACAGGAAGAAGGAATGCTGTAACACAATTTATTAAAAATCAGTTTAAAAAACCCCAGGACCAGCTCACAAAGGAGAATGGAGGCCTCTGACACTTTGAAGATGGGAACAGGGCTCCCCAGACAAGGTCCAAAGCCTTCGGCTGATCTTTATTGACAGTAACAAGATCTATGGGGCAGTCAGATTTGACGATTCAGATCCTCTCTGGAGCCTTGTTTTCCTTTTTGTCTTTTAACATTCTTCTGAGGCTATTAGCACAACAGTACTCTGGGTGCGTACCACGAAGTTTTTGCCTGCATCACTGGAAGCCCATAATTTTCCTTCTAGACTCTGATGATACTTTCACAAACATTTGCTTCACCTCAACTAAAAAAAACCCAACAAAACAGAGCAAGAAGAAATCTTTTGATCACAAAGTAAAACAAATTAGTAAACCAAGGCTAGGATCCCATAAACTAAGAATTAGAATAGGAAAAAAACCAATGGGGTGGATATACTGATATGTAATCTCCCTTAGGTGGTGAGAATCTTTGGATCCAGAAACACTGATAAAACTCTGCAAATAAAGTAGCATCCTTCCCCCTCCCTGACCCCAGGAAAAAAACAACCCCAGCATCCCAAAATTTGCTGTGATCAGCATATGTTAGGCACAGGATCTGGAGATAATTACCAGAAGGAATGCTGGCAGACACCATGGTCCATTCAGAGAACAAGCACTTGCCACTTCTTCATGAATTTCAGAAGTCCCTTTTCTAGAGCAGTCTCTTGTACACAACTGCATATCCAGATGCACTCCCTAGAGGTTGTGGATCCAAGAGGAACAGTAATATTCTCTGCAGGATACTTTCAACTAATTAAATGCATATTAAAACTCTTCTCATAAAGTACTGTTTAAATTAAAAACATTACAAGAGAGGAATCTGACAGTGCATAGACACGACATAACACTTACAGTTTAGAAAACTTACATGTTATCAAATGAGAATCCATGACAAACTCAAATCTTCACATGAGTCTACACAAAGACTATGAAAATGGAAATGTACGGATGCTTTTTCCTGTAATAGGAATAACTGTTTACTGCTTAGATGATATTCTGTAACTATAGAAGGTAAGTTTGAAAATATTGGCTATTCTTACCAATTCTAACATGAAATGCTGTCCAGATGTATCCAAAATAGAACTGCACCTGTGTTATTCGTATCAAGAGCAGTGACATTTTTCCTCCTTTCTCAGTACTCGTGTTTGAACTACTAAAACACAAAACACTCCAAGCAGAACATCTGGCATTTTTTCTATTCCCAAATTTAAAACAGTAGCAGAAGTTTCTCTTGTAGATAGCTGTTAAAGCCTCAATGCATTAGTATGCCGAGACTGCCGCCTGTTCTCTCACCTCTGATACAGTTAAAGCTAAAACAAAAACCCGTAACATTTCTGGTATTACTGTACCTTCCCTAGTGATACAGAACAGAATCATGTCATATACATTAGCCTTTAAAAGCAAAGCCCTGATTCAAGTTATAAAAATGTAATCTTCCACACTGCTCCCTCTTTGCAGGATAGTTTCTTCATGGTCTCACTGCATTTGTGGTATGGACTGAGTTGATCATACTGATTTTAAATTGTTCCATTTAACTTTTACCCTCCACCCACAGGTCCTTGGCTTCTCTTCTCATTGATTATTGCATCCTGGGGCTGCAGAAGAAGTGCCTGCCTGCTTTTGCTTCTTACGGCGTTTGTTCAGGAGGCGGTTGTTGGATGTTTTCAAGTCTTTAATTTTCACCTGATCATAGTCCACCCTCATGGTAGCCAAAGCACTGGTCATCTCCTCCTGAAACCAAGGAAGCAATTTATTGAAAACCCTGAGGCAGAGAGCACACAGCCACCCTACCCTACAGCTAGGAGATGAATGTACAAAAAGGATCCCTCTGTTACACCACGGCCAGAAACAGACGAGCCCTTTCTGCTGCACTAGACTATGACTAAAGGCTTCGTTCTACTCATGGACTCATTCAGGAGGAACTATTCACAGAGAGTTTCATACGTGAGCGTGCAAGACCACACTCCACTGGCCTAAATTCCCTCACGTCCCTGTGCCCAGTATTTCTTACTGGCTGGCTCTGGGCCTTCACCAGCTACTGAGCCTGGGCTTCATATACCATTGTCAGAGCGCTGCTCTCCTTGCTCTGTTACCAAACTAGGTTAGCAGGAACTAGAACAAAGAGCCCACACAAAGTTGTTTAAAAGTATGTGCTTCAAATTCACACAATTTCTTAGTTTGTAACAATATTTAAGTGCAGGCAAATTTTAAACTTTTTAATAAGGCTTTGAGCAAGTATCTGCTTAAGTGAATGAATGTCCAGGCATTTAGTTCAGGGAAGGAAAAACAATTAAATATTATGGGAATGCTGGTGGCCCAAGGGAATGCCTCTTGGACCTGCACAAAGCACAAGCATAACAAGTTGTGAGAAACATGGAAATAAAGAATGTTAATTGAAAATATCTGTTTGATCTCTGTGACTTGGGGGGCAAATGTTGCCTAGGTCCTATGAAATTTTACCATTACATAGTTCGACAGCTGAGGTTATACATCAGTAATTTAAATAAAATCAGTAAAACACACTACGAGAATGTTGCAATTATCAAAATGCCAAGCATTGTAAATGCAAAAAAAATCAGAATTAATTGTAAAAGCATGCCAACCTGATAAAGGCCAGCAGGAAAGAGTTAAAGCTTGCAAACAACTTTTAGTCTGCCCTACAGTTTCTCTTTGCAGGAAGCATTCAACTGTCATCAGTACAAACAGTAGGTGAGGCACCTGGTTAGATTAAGGGAAAGACAGATAAATTACCTCCCCCTGGCAAATGTCACAACAAGACAAGGCTAAGGTCATTTAATGTTGTTTTACAATAGAAGGACAGAGTAGAAAACCAGAATGCAGCTCAACCCTCCCACCCTATCCCCCTACATTTTCATCATATCCTTCACTATGATGAACTTCAAGCTCCCTCAACACTGTCCCTTCTCCTCTGTGGTTACATACAGTGGCTCTGCAGGTAGCATCACTAATAACTTTGATCATAAACATAATCTTTGTTGATATCTGGCACAGCTGTAAGGCTGTTAGATGAAGCTCAAATAGCATTCTTTTATTTCTTTTTTAAACAGTTATCATATACACTACTGTTCTAACCAGGACTGTTCACACTTCCTTTGTTTAACATGGTTGTATTCAAAACAATCATAATCTCCAAGGAAATAAGCATATGCAGAGAAGACAGCCCATTTAATCTCTTTATCAGGCTTGACTTCAAGAAATCTGAACTGTGATTGACTCACTTTAACTTCATCCCAGTGGTCTTTATCCTCTTGCAGGACCCGTGCAGTATGAAGAGGAGTTGGTGGCACTGCCATTGATCTCTGAGAAAAGAGAAAAATACCAAAAAAAAGTGATCTGCAAAATCACATTGGGGAAGTGACTGTCTGCTCTTCTATGTGTATGGAAGACATAAAACTTTATCTAGTGCTTTGATGGCCCACATTATTCATGCTTGTGATCACTCCACAAGCTAATTCATGTATAAGGCAGAAAAGGACTACAGCCCCCACTCGACAGTATCTTTAAAGAAGAAAAGGAGAGAGAAAGCAGTGCTGAGTTTTTTTCTCCCTGCTCCCTGCCAGTCCAATCAATAATCCTGTGTTGGATAAATTTTTATGTACATTTTAGATTTTAACTGGCATTTCACTATTCATTAATCAATGTTTTAATGTGGTTAATTTGACCTTTATCTTCTAGGATTTGTTGCAGGAGAAATTTTCTTGTACATATACATTAACTGAGATTACCAGTTTATCAGATCATAAGTGTGCCCCAAAGAGGAAATTATGCTGCTATTCAGAGTAAGACACAGGTCAGCAGACAGTGCATCGCTTGATTCTTCCACATAAAATTGAGGTCTATGCTCACCTGTCATGAAAGATCAGTTACTTTATATTAGAATAACATACAATTTCTAAAGCATGAAGCACAGTTTCCTAGCTAAATTCAGCAAGAATCATGATATTTCTTTCCAGTCCATAACTCAAACTATACTTTAATTTGGATAGTCTATCTTCTTCATGCTTTCTCCCTAAATTGCTTTCTGCTGCTGTGGTATCCTACACCAGATGAAGCTGCATATCAACAAAGTCTAAGGAGATCCCTGTACGTGCCTTTGTAAAATATGCATTACATTGGAAGCAGTGCTTATTCTCCACTGAGCTAACAGCTGCACTGTAGTAGTTACAGAAGTGGAAGCAGAAATCATGACTCCTGCATCCTGTGGAAAAGGACCACAGCTGGCCAGGGCATAGTTTTATGAACTACAGGTGGGAGGTGGGAAATGGAAAACCAGCAGACTGGCTTTAGTGGTGTCCCTGAGCAGGTTTTGAAGGTGCCCTCCTACCTGCTGTCAGCTACTTCTTGTTGAATAAATCTTATCTACAAGCTAACTAGGGGATTATGTGCTCCACCTAAACTGACAATTTGTGCATAGTCCACAGTAACGCTTCTGCTATTCATCTACCACAAGAAAAAATAAAAAAAGAGGAGAGACAAAGCCCCCTCCTCTGCTGTTTGCGCAAGGCATCTCCCATACACATTCCCACTTAGGGATTTAGGAAAAGAAAAGGAAGAACACAGACATTCACTATGTTGGTCTTTCCCACT
>NW_010291643.1:0-4441 GCF_000700745.2 Antrostomus carolinensis | reverse complement strand
AAAAAAAAAAAAAAAGCCAATCTGCAGCTCCTAAAGCATTCTTCCAAGAATGGTATTCTAGCAAGGCTCTTTGGTGCAGCAGAGTCTATAGACCTTGTCTCTAATCTCCTCCTTATTAATTGGCTATATTTCAAGTAAGACATGTCACTGTAGGTGGTAGCTTCCTTAGCTATTAGGCACTCATTCTGTGAAATCCATCGCCTGCTGACTTCTGGAACACCTACTTCTTGGGTCTCCAAACACTTAAAGCTGGAGGTATTTATTCTGAACAGTGATTACATTTTTATTTGGTTAAAAAGGACTAAGAAACATTGTTTAGGTTCTGTTCCAGTTCTACAGAGTCTTTGTAACCTTAATTTCTCAGCTTTCACAACTCAAAATGAAGGCATCTACCTATTTCATCACGTCAGCTACCTTTCTATATGGTTCTGAGGGCTTTCAGATCTTCAAACAGGCATTATAGAAATGCTGACTATTAGTCATGTCTTTGTTTCTGCCCCTTCCTCTGTGGATCAGCACAGACAGAGAAAGCACTATGGGAGAATAAGGCATTCTACAGTACAAGTGATTCTCTTCCTGGCTGATTATTTTTTCAGCAGCTAGAAACAAGACTGGTGCCCTTTTAGGCACAATGTGATAAGTATAATCTATTATTTTGAGTGACACCTACAGAGCAGAGATGACAGCCTGAAACTCAGCTTGCTAACTCTTGAGATTGTTGTCTCTCTTCTTTGAAATAATTAATATTGTACTATTAAGAGTCTTTTATTCTTTCTTTCCCCACAAGTATTTGTTAAAGAAAAGTAAATTCAATCAGGTCGTAGAATGAAAGCTGAACTGGGACCATTAATAGCTCTGTGTACCACCCTATCTGGGGATCTCTTACAGGGCACTAAGCCAAGACCCTTGCTCCTCCCACACACATTTCCAAACTCTGCCAGGGATGAGAATTCCCATTAAGCATAGGACCGTGTTCACACTAGTACAGCTATGCACAATGGTGCCTGAAACCACTAATAATAGCTCTCTTTAAATCCTGCACTGATGAGGTAAGTACATACAGTTTATTTTTATATTTTTAAAGAGAGTAACACATGCATATGCTGCAGAGTCAACAGTGACTGCTGCTCGCAGATGATACAGATACATTCAGCTTTCACTTCCAAGGATGCTATTGTGGGTGTCTCTCTGTGTGTCCTCTGGTAACACCAAGAAGAATTATGGTTCTACAGGCAGATGACCCTCTGTGGAGGGCACAGGAGGTTAATGAAGTTATTAACAGTAATCATCATCCTTCTCTTGCTGTGCCACATGGAGTTACATGCAAGTTCTGCATGGAAGAATTCATCATCCTTTGCAAAAAAGATATAAAACTCACATTAATCCAAGGGTGATTCATAAATTGAGAAACTGTCATCCTCTCTGTTGGGTCAGTCTTCAGTAAGTGGCGAATCAGTTGTTTGGCTGAAAAACAAGACCAACATGGTGTGTTGTAGTCTACTACTGCGCTCCCAAATAACCTTCAGAGCACAAAGACCTGCTGAATGAGGAAAGATAATTTTGCAGAACTCAAAATACTTACCTACTGCTGTTACCATGTTAAGAAGCCATGCACAGTGTGGTAGGCTATTATGTTTAAAGAGGAAGAACATGAAAACATCCAAAGCAACAGGTAAGAAGGAAAGACAAAGGACTGGGGATTCAGCTATGCTATCTACATTACCAAACCAACTGTTTTGAGAGCAAGAACTTGAATAAAAGAGAAACAGGAACAAAAAGCTGCCGAGCTTTTTATGAACACAGTATCTGCCAAAGCAAGAGTATTAAGTAACTGAGATAGGAGATGATGAGAGTCTGGACAAGAGTTTCGTTAATGCGGGCAGACAGCAGACAATACATCCAAGGGACATTATTTAGAAAGACTTAAACATAACCTCCTTGGGAGAACCTAGAAAAACTTTTGAATAAGAGTTATTTTTTAGAAACATTGATTGCAAGATAACTAAATGCTTGTAAGAAGCTGTCAGAGGTAGAAGTTGAGACTTTAGTTGTTGAGAGAGGCTGCAAAGGAGGTTTACAGAAGGGATTACCTGGAGTCTAAAATGTGCAAGGAAACAAAAGGAGGGGACCACAAACAGAGCCCTGTAAGATTATTTGGTCAATAACTTACACAAAATAAATTGTTGACCTTGATTTAAGCGCTGGCTGGCAAGCTCTCACATCACAAAAAAAATAGCACGAAAACTTGCCATCCTTGCTGGCTGTATCACGAAGGAGGGCAAAGACTGAATGAGTTCTTAAGACAGTTTGCCTTTCTTTCAACTCAGCTTGCATTGCAGCTATCCTGGCAGTCTGCTTTCTCAGGATTAAAGACACTTGTTTCAAGAGGGTTTAATCTCAGCATTCACTAGCACTAGCTGGAATTGAAAGAAAGTTTTTAGTAGTCATTGTTGCTGGGTAGTGTCCAAGTTCCCAGTCGTTCTCTGCATCACCTTACAAAAAATTAATTTAAATTCTAAAAAAAGAGAAACAAAGACTAAGACAGGTTTTTAAAAGTAGTCTCTTGTAAGTATTCTACCACTGCACACCATGCACATACTCATCAGTAGCAGTGAGCATTGTTACCTTCCTCTGATACTTCAGCCCACTCTGGATTGGGAAATCCATATTGCCCCATCCGAATTCTCCTCTTCATCCCTGGAGAAATGGCTTGACCAGTGTTTGAGTAGAATGGAGGGAACCCACACAGGCTGTAAGAGTGTACAAAAGAACTCTTATAACTAGGAAAGTCCTTTCATCTCTTAAAAAGTCCCGTAAAAGCTCATATTCTTCTGCACGTTGCATTATCCTAGTGACTAATTACTTGTAAGTGCAGATTTAATAAGATGTGTCCTTTTTCTATTCATTAATCTTCTTTGCAAATACTTACAGAATATATGTGATGACTCCCAATGACCACATGTCACACGATTTGTCATACTTCTCAGGACCAAGGACTTCTGGTGCTGAAGAAGATTAAAACCAGAAATTATGAGAGTACTAGATATTTCCTTTCATCTCCATCATCTCATAAATAACAGCACACTTAACAAATATCGGAGGCATTAAAAAAATGCAGCTCATTGCAGGAACTGGGTAGTATTCTTACTGACAAGTTCCTAAAAAGAAGGAATGGAGCCTACTCTTCACCTTAGTGTCTCTGCTCAAGGAAGCACTAAGATTACAGAAAAGCAGGAGCTATAGCTAAGAGACACTGCACTGAAACAGGCAGGAGCATACATTCCCAAAGTCAGAACAGAAAGGATCTACTTGAGCTGCGATGAAATTTTGAACAGTACCCAAGTAGAGTGTGTCTTGCTCCAGCAACTACAGAGCAAAGTATTTTTCTTTGGCCACCAGAGCATTATATTTTTTACTAAGTAACAAAATTATAGAGATACATTCCTGTGCAACCTGCTGTAGGGAACCTGCTTAGGCAGGGGGGTTGGACTGGCTGATCTCCTGAGGTCCCTTCCAACCCCACCATTCTGTGATCCTGTGTTAAAAGGGGATTCCCCTCCCCGCCCCCCCTTCCCCCCATAGGGCAGGTGAACTGGCAGGGAGCTTGATTTTGTAAGGAAAATGATTCTCTAAACATATGAGCAATCATGCTGCTTTATAAAAAGGCGTGGAGAAGGAAAATAGCAGCTTGTTTACATACAAATATAAAGGCATAAAAACTTATATGTGTAAATTCTTTAGCATTTTATCGCTAATCTCAGCTTCCAAAAATATGGAAGAAAACATCAGAAAAAAATATTGCTATCGTAATTCTCTGCTAACAATGAATACCAATATCTTTCAATACAAAACACTATAAAAGCTTACATCATAGAAGAGAACCAATCCTGCCAAAAAATTAAGTTCTTTTTCCTCCAAAGAAATTCCAAGCATAGACCACTTCAGCCATTCCACATGGTGAATGACTATTAACTCAAAGACCAAAAGGGCCATACTCTAAAATGAGTGCATAAAGGGCAGTCTGCTGCGGCATTCATTACACAGTGCTCTGTCTCTGGACAAAACACAGGCAAAAATTCAGCTGTGATTAAGTCACATTGGTCTTTTATTACTAATTCCTCCATGTGCCAGCTTTATGAAGCTTTACAGCTGAGGCAATACCCTCCCTGTTCTCTTTTATTGCATTAATTAAGCTAAGGGAAGTTTTGCAAGGAAAACACCCAAATAATCATGAAGCTGAGTTCAAATTATGGCTTTTAATGCACCGTTCAGATGAAACATCGGGATTACTTCAAGTGTAATCAGAAGCAACACGTTCTCTCTCCCTGATCCTCATTTGCATCCCCTGCTAAGGCTGTTTCCTCTGCAGCCAAGGAAGAAAGCAGGAGTTCTGAACTGTACTGGGGTTACATTGGACTGGTGACCGGTCACTAGTGGGGTC
>NW_010291642.1:3834-19297 GCF_000700745.2 Antrostomus carolinensis | reverse complement strand
TGCAGGACCTTGTCCTTGGCCTTGTTGAACTTCGGGAGATTAGCACAGACCCACCTCTTGAGCCTGTCCAGGTCCCTCTGGATGGCAGAAGGTCGATGAAGAATTGTTGATTTCATGTCTAAGCTACAGCTTATAACTGTTGTCTCTGTAACTGGAGCAGGGCCCTTGGTGTCTGATTTCTCTTTCAGGGCAGTAGTGTTCCCTATTGGAATGTAGCACATCATTAACTCAAATCTGTTCATGGTGTATCTGTGTGAATGATGAGATCAGAGGATCAAGAGCATAACCCTATATCTAAGTCTGAGTTGGTTTGGTCATTTCTTTGTGCAAACCAGGATATTTTAAAATAGGTAACTTCCAGTATTAAAATGTTTGAATGGGTAATGATAAATCAGCTTAAAAAAGGAAGGAGAGGGTCTTTTTATCCATCTGATTTGGAGGCAATTGGTGAGTTTAAACGTCACATTAATTGTTTTGCTTCTAATTATTGCCTCTGCTCTGATGCACGTATTGTGTCCTTTCTGAAGACAACTATTATCTGTATGTTGGGTTGGAAGAGAGGAGCTCAAGGATCTGATGCACGTCCTGGAGAGTACAAGTACCAAACGTGCTCACACATTCTGGTGTTGGGGCTGCTTCATGGGAAATAGTTCCTGTGAATAGTCTAATTATCCCAGACGTGGGCATATGAAAGGGTCGCAGCAAGAAAAGCCTTAGCATAATTTATGTTCATTCATTTATGTTTATTTCTGTAGTGAAAGCATGTGTGCTTATGGTTGGTGATCACCAAATTCACAGCCTGGCCTTCACTGAAGTAACTTGTTTGAGGATTTGGGCCTAGAAGCACCTACTGACTTCAACCTGAAGTGTCTTCTCTTGTTTCCATTCAGGGCTGCTGAGAGGGGTAACTTTGAAGCTGCTGTGAAGCTGGGGATAGCGTACCTGTACAATGAAGGCTGTAAGTGTGGAAGCTTGTACCTGGGTCCTTGGGGAAGATGGCATGACAGAAGGAAATGCAGATGAGCTACAGATCAGGCTAACTGTCTCATCATAAAGTTGACGTTTTTACTGGCTACCTGCAGAGATATTTCTCTTGTATCTCGAACGCTGATGTTCTTGTAGCCAAGTCCTGGAGCAGTGAAGTGCAGAGTTGGTTGCTGCCTTCAGCGGGTGGTCAGGTCTCGGTTACTATCACACCTCTTTGGTTTTACCTTTCATGGAATCATAGAATGGTTTGGGTTGGAAGGGACCTTCAAGCTCATCCAGTCCCAACCCCCCTTGCCATCAGCAGGGACACCTTCCACTAGACCAGGTTGCTGAAAGCCTCACTTCAGTGCAGCTTAAGCACTGGCCACGGAACTGCTGGGTGTTAAATGATAGTGTTGTGCACAGCTCTTTAAAGAGTAGAAAATGAGCCCATGTGTAGCTTATGGGTTCATGTTTAGAAGTTATCCTTTGTAAACCTCTGATCAAACTTGGCTACTAATCTAGTCTGTTAAATACATCAAAAAAGGACTGCTGATGGAGGAGGAGCCTCTGTGCACAGGTACTGGCCAGGCAGGTGACTGGCATACTAATTTGTGTGCTGACAGGAATTAACGTTGCTTTGAGTGTTGCTGTTTGCAGAATGTGTCCCCCTCTTTCCCAACTTAGGGTTGTATGTTCCTGAATTCTGACTGTAGTATGACTTTTCTTATTTTGCCATCTCCATGATTTTCAAGGCTCTAAAGGGAAGATGCTGTTGAGTCTTTTCCTGATGGTATCCTCTTATCTCTCTTGGCCTGACTAAATGCCAAACAGGTGCTGTGAATAAACTCTAAATAATTTCTGGCTTTTTGTTGTTGTTGTTCAGTGTCCATCTCCGACGAGGGCCGTGCAGAAGTGAATGGATTAAAGGCATCGCATTTCTTCAGCCTGGCAGAGCGTTTGAATGTGTGTGCAGACCCATTTATCTGGCTTTTTATCCGACCTCCCTGGTCCTTGAGTGGAAGCTGTTGCAAAGCTGTGGTCTATGAGAGTCTCAAAGCAGAGTGTCAGTTGGAGAAAGTAAGATTTCTTTCTGCCCTTGACTTTAACATAGGATAATAGCTGCATCTATTTTTTTTTTAATATTTTTGTTTCCCCAAGGAGCTTCTGTGCTCCTGCTGCTTAAATGACTGGGGATCAATCATTTTAATGAATTTATTGCCAAACTACACTTGGTATATTGTGAGTGCCGGAGGCCTGTACAGTCTCTTCTGAGAGATTCAGTGCTGTCTCAAAAATAACAAAACATTGAGAAAAGCAAGAGGGAGGAATAACTAAAGGCAAAAAAAAAAAAAAAAAGTAGTCTGGAATTACTAGCATAAAATGTTATTGTTCTTTGTTTATCTTTAACAATGCTTTATCTTCATGCTTTCTTCAGGCTCAAAAAGGATCTATTCTCCACTGCTTGGCTAAGGTGTTGAGTCTCTTTGAGGTGAGCAGTGTTTCTGATTTGATGTGTTTGGGTACTTTTTTTGGTGATGCTAATGCTGTTTACCTTGATTAAAAAAAATTCCAAAACAGCCAAATGCTCTTATATTCCTCAAGTGGCCTAGGAATTTCTGCTCTCATGAGTTTAATTTGCTGGTTGTTTAAAGGAATGTTATCAACTTAGTTTATTGGATTTTACAAACAGTGAAATTGATTTTTGGCTTGGTCACGGGCTTGCAGTGTTTTCAGGTCTCAAAGGAAGCTTTGCAATCATAATGCATATTAAAAAAAGAGAGAGAGAGAGAGCCCTTCAGTGGCAAGCAAGCCAAAAAGCTTTTGTCTAGCTGAGGAAAACCACTAACTGCTTCCTGAGCCTGGATCTTCAAATGGCAGCAGAGTGGATGTGGGAGTCCCCCTCATAGTCTGAAAGGGACCTGCAACTGGTTGATCCTGCTCTCTAGCTTCTGAAGTATTGAGACCAGTTGGCTGGACAGCAAAAATACCATCATGCCTTTCGTTCTTAGGATGAAGAAAAAAGAAGAGAATCCCTTGAAATGTTTGAAGAATCTTCAAAGCAGGGTTGTTTAAACAGCTCCTACCTCCTTTGGGAAAGTAACAGAAAGGCTGCTGTAAGTAGTAGTTTGGGTTTTTTTGGTCTCAAAACAACTTTTTCACTGTAACTTCTGGACATCTGTTATGTGCCATGAACATACACAGAAAGAAGTTGCTCTCCCTCAGAGCTTACCTTCTTCATAAACAAGGAAGTGCTAAGAACTCTCAAAATGAGCTTTGGTACCTGCCTTGGTGTTTAAAGCAAGTCCGTGAGCAGTTGTAGCTGAGGTGCAAGGAGAAGCTCCTTTATACTAACTGCTAAAGACACAGGCACTGCTGCCTAGTGATCATGTGGCTCACTTGGGAATGGGAGCTGCCTTGTCATTAATAAATCTGCCAAAGCTCTCAACGTGGGAATTCTGAGGGACCTGTCTCATTTCCTGCAAGACCTCAGGCAAGAACTGAAGAAAGTTTCTTAAAAAGCAATGTTGTCCTCATGATGAGAAACAGACTGGTTTCTGAAATAATAGATGTACCCACAGGCAGTGGCTTTCCTCTGGCTATGAGTACGACAATCCTTCTGCTCACTGTGTAAAGGTAGTGGTTTTTGAAATCTGTTTACATTCCTCTCTGCAGATGTCAGATCCTGGCAGATACCTCCAAAGTCTCAGGAAGCTCCGAGACTATGCAGCAAAGGGCTGCTGGGAAGCACAGGTGAGACTGACTTTTCCCAGGACAGTGGTCTTCATTCGGTCTTTTTATGCTGTCATTGTTCATTTAGACTCTTCCCTTTCGAAGCAGGGCCAAAATTGCTGATTATTATCTATATATGCACGTGTGTATTTAGTCTACAGATCTCCCTCTTTTGGAACATACTGTATGTCTGTGGTACAATTTGAGTAAGGGTGCATCTTTTGATGGCCTTAAATCTTAACCCCAAATAATGTGTCCATTCAACATTTAAGCCAAACTGAGAACTACCAATTCTGTTACCTTTCAAGTAGTTTGTCATGTTCAGTCTCTGTTTTCAGGAGGAAAATTACAAGACTGTCCTGTGCTGCTTTAGTTTGTATTTGGTAAAAAAAACAAACAATTTCTTTTGTGTTCTCTCTACTACAGATAGCTTTAGCCAAAGTTTGTGGGAATGGAAACCAACTAGGATTAGAAGCAAAATCGTCCAGTGAAATAGTGTCTCAAATCTTTCAAGCTTCCCTTCCTATCAGCAAGCAAAGTATCTTCACTGTGCAGAAAGGAATGAATGAAACAATGAGGTAAAAACTCAGTTCCAGGGGTCAGGCCATGCAGCAGAAACCATTGCCTATGTCCCTCTACAAATGTAGAGGGAAACAAATCTAGAATGAGGTCTGTTGGAAGATGGAATCCTTTGCTTTACTCTTCCATGGTGCATTATGTACAATCAGAGAAACAGATGACACTTTGCAAAGAGGAGGTATTAGAGCCCTTATTTCGAGCCCTGATAAAGAACTGAAATGAGGGGTGCAAGGTTTTCTCTGGAATGTAAGTTCTTGCATCTGTCAAAACTAACAAGTTCTTCAAGACCTAGAGGGAGACACCATTTGACTTGTTGGAGCTGTTGTTATTCTCTAGTTATCTCCAGGTGGCCTTTAGCCTCCTAATTGATATGCTCTACCCTTTCCTTATGCAAGTGCCAATTATAGGATCGTTTCTAATTCCATTTCCCAGACAACCTAAGACCATTGACCCTTCAGAGGATAACAGGCCTCTGGCTGCAAATCCTCATCTCAGTGCAATATGTCATTTTTCTGAAACTTCTTTTGGTGACATTTCTTGGCTTGGAACTTTTGAGTGGGGAAGGGACTCGGTAACTAAGCGTGGGGAGGAGTTTGAATGGCTTCTGACTGCACAGACTGTATCTCTTTCCTGTCTAGGTACATCCTGATTGACTGGCTGGTGGAAGTGGCTACCATGAAAGACTTTTCTAGCCTATGCCTTCACATGACAGTGGGATGTGTGGATCGTTATTTGAAGCTGAGACCTGTACCTCGGGCTCGACTCCAGCTTTTGGGAATAGCCTGCATGGTCATTTGCACACGGTAGGGGTTCTGACTGGTGAGAGAGGCCATTATTGTCATCATTCAAATTCATTTCTGTTGCTCAGGCTTTTTTTCACCTCTTGCTAATAATAATGCTGGGAAGAATCTTTGGCTTCCCTCTACATTGACTGTTGCTGGAACTGTGTTCACAGACGAACACAATTTCTGCAAATGAGACACAAAATGTAATTCCTTGAACTTGTTTTTAAATATGAAAAAACTCCACAGTAGTGGATTGGTCTAAATGCATTCATTCCATCAGCAACTGAAGTCTTTCATGCTGTGTTAGCATGAGTAACCCTGCATGGAACAACTGCAGCACTGTTGTTACATAGGAGGTTTTTTTTATGCTCAGCTGAACCAAATGATGTGGTGGAAAATTATTCTTCTGTGTCAGTTTCCTTAGTATCTTGCATCTTTACCTGGGAGAGGTTTCATAAATGAGGAATCAGGAACATTCTAGGAGGTAGTTCCAGCTTAAAGGTGAAATAAATGAAGAGCTGCTGTCCTTTCTTTCCAGCTCTGTATCTGGGGAAGTACCTTATGAAGTTGTTTAACAAGTTATAAAGGTTATCTTTGTGGTTATCTTGGGTGCATTTATCTGCCACAAAACCATTAGTGCACAGGTGCACAAATTCCTTTTCTTCTGGGGCTGACTTTTAATATTATTTAATATTGCAGTTTCATCAGCAAAGAGATCCTGACAATACGGGAAGCTGTGTGGCTGACAGATAACACATACAAATATGAAGACTTGGTCAGAATGATGGGTGACATCATTTCTGCTCTAGAAGGAAAGATAAGGGTAAGTTTGCAAACTGGATGGAATATTTCACCTCTTGGGTGGCTATTGAAGTCAGGCTGTTGTAATTAACATTTCTCCTTATCTAAGATTCGGGTTTTATGTGGGTTTTTTCAATCAGCTGTGGAGACCATGCAAATTTCAGAGCATACAGATACAAAACCCTCTGCCTTTCTGGGGAGATTAAAACTTAAGTCTTAAGAGGCCATTTATTCACAGGATCATAGAATGGTGTGGGTTGGAAGGGACCTTAGAGATTATTCTTTCACCAGAGAATGTTTCAGTGTCGGTGTAGTCGTTAAAAAAAAAAAAAAAAACCCAAACAACTAAACAAACAAAAAAATAAACCTAGTGTAAAGAAAACAGCATCTCCTGGAAACAACTGTTCTAAATACCTGGTGCTTGTCTTGTATTTCCAACCTCTGTTCTCCTTTCTGCACTAGATACCTACCATTGTGGACTACAAAGAAGTATTGTCGAATGTAGTCTTGCTGGAGAGAAGAACTCTTCATCTTTACAGCTTCATTTGTGAACTGTCACTCTTAAACACCAGCCTTTGTGTGTATTCCCCAGCTCGGCTGGCTGCTGCAGCACTGTTGCTGGCTAAGATACTGCACAGACAAGGTACGGAACAGCCTCTGGGGTGGAGCTGCAGCAGGCTGGGTCAGGCTTGTCCTTTGAGAGAGGCTTATTTGTTGTTTTGGTGTTACTTTGTCTTTAAGCAAGATGTCTCAATCATTTGAGGGATATGAATCATCATTTGACAGATATGAAGTTGAGTTCAGTCTGTTTTACCTCAATAGCTACAATGAACAAGAGTATCAGCATCAGGCTATGCAAGCTTTGTGTTCAAATAAGACTGAAGATTTCTGTACTTCAGTGTAACTTCAGTTTGGCAGATAAACCTGTCCTTGAAGCTAGCTGTGAACTTGAACAAACTGTCTGCAGGCATAAGCCCGTAGGGATCATGATCTTTATCCCATTAAAAAAATTGTCTGATTACAGAACTACTGAGCTTCATGAAATGGTAATACCTGTTCTCTTCTCCAGCACACCCCTGGACCAGCCAGCTGTCTGAGTGTACCGGTTTCTCTCTTGAAGACCTGTTGCCCTGTGTGCTAAGCCTCTACCAAAAGTGGTAATAGTTTCAGAACTCTTTTTGGGCGGGCATACGAGTAGTTGGATTCCAGCTCTTGCAGACAAGTTGCATCTATACAGTTAGCCCTTCCCAATGAAGGAGGTGGCTTTGGGAAACTGCCTTGCTCCCCCTCCCACAAGGCATTAGGGCCTAGGAGCCACTTCAGGATCAGCTATTCTATTTCCCTCAAGTGGTAGTGGCCCTGGGTTACAGGAAATGTGATACTTCTCAAGGCCTAACAGGTTTCAGCTTGCCATGCATCACTATGCTCAGAAGATTGCAGCTGGCTTATTGGTGAGCTTCAGAGGGAGTTCCAGTAGCAAAAGTAGCTCATTTTGTAAAGAGTACAAAGCAAATATCTTGTTTGCCTCAAGGCACAGAAAATGATTTAGATGTTTATATGCTTAGAAACCAAGTGTCCTGGGTAATTGCATAGCAGCTCTGCTGAAACACCAACTTCCTTAGCACGGAGCTGAGATGGACAGAAGGAAAGTATTTAAATTGGCATGTTTTGTTGTCACTGTTTCATATAATCCATTCTAAGATTTGGGCTTTAATCTTTCTTCCCAGTTTCCATGACGATGTCCCAAAGGATTATAGGCAAGTGTCCTTAACTGCAGTGAAACAACGATTTGAAGATGAGCGTTATGAAGAAATAGGCAAAGAAAAGGTGGGTGAGCTCTTTGTCTTCATTTGCTGATGTCTGACACCCACAGCAAAGCTGCCATATGGCAGGATGTAGTAAACTTCAAATAATGGGAAGTGGGCTCTAACTTTAGACTTTTGGAGGAGAGTGTGTCTAAATAAAGCGGTGGCTTTACACTTGATCTGCGGGGGCTGTAATTGCTGTGGTTGAGTACACGTGGCAAGAACTCACCAGGGTAGGTTTCTCCTAGAAAATGAAGAGAAACAGCCTCCTGGCAGAGGGAATTGCATCTAATTCTTACTGGCTTTTTGTTTTGTAGATGATGAGTTACAGCCAGCTCTGTTCATTGTTGGGTGTGAAACAGGAGGACCCGGAGCCCAGTCCCTTGCACACAAATGTGGTGGAAATTCAGACTTTCCTTAGCTCTCCCTGTGGAAAGAGAACTAAAAGGCTAGTATAACTCATTGCTGGAAATGGATTAGCATGAGCCTTTCCTCCTCTCTGGTATCCTGAGGTTCTAGTCTTAAATATGATCAATTTTTGTGTGATCATCTTAATTGACATACCTCTTGAAAGAGCTGCAAAAGAAGGCTTGGCTTTTAATGCGTGACCTCTGGATTTTCTTTCTACAGGAGGAGGGAAGACAGCATTCAGGATGACAGAGGCAGCTTTGTGACTACACCCACAGCAGAGCTATCCACCCAGGAAGAGAGTCTTCTAGATAACTTCCTCGACTGGAGTTTAGATTCCTGCTCTGGTTATGAAGGTGACCAGGAAAGTGAAGGCGAGAAAGATGGAGATGGTGAGGGTTTTATTCTCTTTACAAACAGCAGATGAGAGAACTAAAACTGTCTTTTCATCTTTGTTTAAAACTGTTTCTCAGGCAACAGAAGCCTGAACTTTCAGCTGAAGACCAGTGGGAAAAACTCTCCCCCTTCCCCAGTGGTTATAATTGTTAAACTATTTGAGAGGTATCTATCCCTTGTCTCTATATACATTGCTTCAGAACGCGATGAAGGGGTTTGTAGCTGCTTTGCGTTTCAAAGTGCAACTGTTTTCAGATATCGCTGAGGGTGGAAAATGTGATGAATGGCCCACTGTGTCAGAAACACTGTATTATCTGTTTGTCTGGCTGACACTGGGACTGGCTGTTTGTTTTCTAAACAGCTCTTAGTACCTACCCAAGAGTCTGAGGGGGGAAAAGCTACTGTTTTAAATGAGTGAGCTTAGTGCCCTCCCCTCCATGTGTAAGATACGAGGTTTATGCTCTTGCTTGGTTGTTTGTTTTCTATTTCTGTGCTGAATGCCTGCTTGGTGTTGCAACCTTCTCCTTGTGTCATTCCACAGTGACGGGTCCCAGTGGGATCTTGGATGTGACAGTGGTCTATATGGATCCTGCAGACCACTGCTGTCAGGACTCCAGTGATGAAGACAACTTAGCTGTGGAGTGGGCCGGGCACGCAGCACCACTGCGGGAGGCTAAGCTGCTGGATGACAATCGCAGCCTTTCAGCATATCTCACCCCAAGAAATCCTAACCTGGAAGGGAGCTCAGGCTACTCTTCTGTCAACAGTGCCAGTCCTACATCTTCTGTAGAAGGCAGCCTTGGTGTACCTCTCAAACCTACCTCAGCAGCATCTCTTGGCAGTGCCATGAGCAAGGAGCCGTGCCTGCCTCGCTACCTGGAATCGTGTTTACAGTCAGTCTGTGCCAGGCCCAGTGATGGCAAGCGTGACAGAAGGCAAGTCAAGCGAAAAAATGTGGCAGAACACAGTGAAGAAAGGTTGAACTTGGGCTTCTTAAGCCTCTGATTTCTTCATGCTCTTTACTTTCCTAGGGTTTCTGGAAACAGTGTTTCTGTTGTAGTCTTACAGGGATTATAGGAATTTTCAATACCTCCAAAAAGAGCCCTTCCCCTCAACTTTGCCTGTGCCTTTTAACTCTGTTGCTCACTTCTGAGCCATTTGCTTTTTAAAGTATTCCCTCTTGTCTGATCCTCTGCAAACTGATTCTTTTCCACCTATGAAACTTTATAGCTCATTTTTGTCCTATTTCACCAGTTACTCCTTGGTGATAGAAAAGAACTTGTCGTGTCCCTTGCCTCACTGTGAGGCCTGGCACTATAAAAGAAAGGAATTGACTTTGGTTCTCAAGTTACTGGAAGTAACACTATGCTTGAATTCTTCCACTTGAAAGACATTTTTTGAGGTTGTGCTGCCTTTTCCTTCTGGCTAGGAACTGTCTCACTCAGCTGGTGCTTCCCTCTTCTATGTGTATATCATTTGCTGCACTGATACAAGGCTTTTAAGGATACAGCCAAGAGGTAAATGAAGGCTCTCTGCAGGTCTGAGCTTCTTTTTTACCTACCTCTCAGATGGTTTTAAACCTCATTTGCCTCAGGCTCTAGTTGCCATGTGTTTCCCTTGCCTGAAAAATCCTCCTCTTGTGCCTTAACGCTTCACTGCCCAGTCCTACAGCAATGTGATCTCTGTGAACTGTTGGTCTCTGCTGGCCCACTGTGGCTGAACTGCCACCTCCAGCCCATGGCTCCATTTCATTTCCTGTCTCGCACAGTCTTCCTTGCTATTTCCATGAGCATCTCCTCACGTACAGCACGTATCACTTGAACACTAGAACCAGGCAGCAACGCAGTGGGGGGGGGCAGTTTGTTGTACTGAAAGCCCTAACCTAAGCCTTGCTCCTGGCTCCTACTCTGCAAGGGCAGCATATGCTTTTCTTATCAAAAATGAAATCTGTGCTGCTTCAGTAACATTTTTGAGGAAACCACCTCCACTGACCTCAGCCAAGCGAGCCTGGGTTAAAGCTCGCAGCCTGTGAATAGGAAAGCAGCCTTCTCTTTACAAACAGAGAATTGAGCCGTGAAATACCAAGGTACAAGACTTCTGGGAGACGTCACTGAATTTAACACTGGAACTGGACTCCATGACTCTTCCTTTGTTTAGAAGTTACTGTGGCAGATGGCAGCAGTTCAGATACAGTGTAGTGACTTTTTTATAAAACTTTTTTTAATATAGATGGCTCCCTGTCTTACTTCTATGACTGACCTATTTCACTGACCTGGGGCACTGATGGGATGTCTGGGGATCAAGTCAGAGTTTAGCTCTGAGCCAAGTTCTTATGATTTAAGTCATGTTTACAGCAGTAGCATGAGCAGCCAGTAGCATGGGGCTCAAACGACCACCCCAACTCTACAGCAGGCCCAGAAAGAGAGCGTCCAGAAAGGCCTTGAACGTGTCAAATAACCACCAGAGAACAGCCTTGGGTGCTTTTCTACGAAGTTTATTACAAAACTATGTACTGCCACTAGTTAAGAGAAAAAAAAATGTCCCTGATTTAGTTTTTCTGTGCCAGGCTTCCCCCTTCTCCCCAGGGCTGCACTGCAGTTCTCCAGCTACTGCGTGCAATGACTCGCCAGGCAGGAGTGCCTTCACATTAACTTCACAGTCACAGCACTGGCTCAAAGTTCAGTATTAGGTCACATTAAAATTGGAAGAAAACACTTATAAAAACCCCTCTCAGTTCTAAAACATGTAGATAAAAGTTAAATATCTGTGGGAAAGGCCTCACACTGCAGAAAGCTTTGAACTCTTTTCCTATACAAGTTTTCTTGATCTGAAAGAAAAAGGACAAAATAGGAATGTGAATCAGTTAAATTCCTTCCCAGGAAGAATAAATTAGGTGATGAGGAGCTAGGTCCATGATCCTGGGACTTGCTGCTTAATCCAGTGGCCTTGGCTGATGCAGCCCTGAACGGTCTCTGTGTGAAGCCTCCATCATGGAGGTGCCCCATGGATGAAGCAGGACACTTGGGCCTAGAGAGCAACCACTTACTGCCACAGGCCTGAGGCAATAAAACCAGAGCTAGAAGATGCTTTCTGAAAAGCAAGAGACACAGCCCAGAGCCTTGGTTCTTTAAAAAAAAAAAAAAAAACAAAACAAACAGATCTCATCAGTCTGCATGTTGTTAGCAACTCCACACCCCTGCAGACAGTTCAGCCTTTGCTTTATTAACCCCTGTTGTATTCCTCCAAGGACAAGTATTTCTAGAAAAAAAATGAGGAAACTTGCTGTGACACAGGCTAAGCCTGGCTTTGTGCACCACTGGCCTGGTCTCTTAACAGGGAAAGCAGAACGGCCAATGCTCCCTCCATGGCAGGAGGAACCCCGAGGTCTCACCAGGAGAGATTTTACAGACCACCCTGCTCTGTCCCCACCTCCCGACTGCTGCCTGCAGCACCCCAGGGCCCATGGAGCAGGGGGGCACTTACTTAGGGCACCATTTTGATATCCACAGAGTCATAAGCTGAAGTTTTCATCTTTTTCAGTGGCTGCTTGAAGAGCTGCCGCAGGGCCTCATAGTCAGGCTTCTCCTCGTACTCTAGTGCCATTACTTGCTGCAGGTAGCTCTGCAGAGCATCTGCTAAGCAAAGAACATCACAGCATGGAGCAGCACAGCAACTCCTGTTGTCTTTACAGAGCTGCCAAATGGCCACCTCAGACTGCTCTCCCTGCAGGCAGCTCACACACCTGCCCTGGGCAGCTGCCCCGAGGGAAAACCAAACCAAACACTAGTGAGAAGCTCAAAGGCAGGATGGGGAAATGACCTCTAGCCCCAGATACTGCATTTTTAAAGCCACCAGAAAACTTGGCCTCTTCAGCAAGGCTCGTGAATACAGAAAACAGGTAGCAGCCCTCCTTGTTTTGCTGTGAAGAAAACAAGGTGTTTGTTCACAGTCCGTGCAATGCCTGGTCAGCATCACCAGCTGAAGCCATCCTGGACTAGCAGCTCAGCACAGAGAAGGTTCTAGCCTGAGGTACAGCCAATCCTCCTTCCCCAAGCCCCACTGTCCCAGAGAGCAAGCCCATACCTGGAATAGATCTCTGCCTGAAGCACAGTTGGAGAAGGCATTTCACATCCCCTTTGTACCTGGAATAACCAGTGCAAAGTGCTGTCAGATGAGAAGCAATGGAGCAGGCACCTCAACAGCCTGTCTTTGGCAATGGGGACAAAAAATAAAAAAGGCTGAACTCAGATGGCCCCGTTCTGAATGGAGCAGAAATCAGGGCTCATCAAACACCCTTTGGCCAGGCTCAGCCTTTGCAGAGGGATTTACCCACATCCCAACAGTGCACTGTGCCTGAGTGAAAACCTCCCTCACTGCTTTCTGCTGAGCATTTCCCAAGAGAGTAGATGATTTCTCCTACTTTTCCTTCTTCTCCATCACAGTTTCTACTTTGTCCAGCTCATCAGACCAAGGCAAGAAGCCACAGAGCCATTTCAGAAGACAGTAGCCCAGAGATTCCAAGTCACTCCGGCGAGATGGTCCTGATGGGAAGAAAAGAAATATTCATGTGTGGAAAACCATCCCAGAAGAGGCCCAGGCTAGCACGTCTCCTCCAAAGGCAAGTAAGGACTCCAGCACTCACTGCTCAGCCTGGCAAGTCTCTCTTTGAGGTGCCCCTTCTCTAAATCAGGCAGCCTCATGAAGGGGCACAAGTCTAAAGAGCAGAAGTAAAGAAATGCAAGAGCTTCATTAAGATGTGCTCCAGGATATCGAGACCTGGGAACCTGCTAACTCTCGCAGTTGAGGAATCACCCCACAGCCTCTGGAGGAAGATCTGCCCAGTCTTAACACTGGGCAAGAACAGTCACATCCCAACCAGGAGAGGAACTGGCTCATTTAAATGCCTTTCCAGCTCTCACTGCTTCAAGGTCAGAGCAGAGCCTGCTGCAAATCTGTTTCGGGCAGTGATCCAGTCTGGCTTGGAACAGATCCCTGCTCAGCCAGCACAAAGCAGCCCTGTTGTCTATTCCTCGCACGCCCGCAGCAGCCAAGGCTCCAGATGGAGGAGGAACATCCCTGCACCTCTTGCTGCAGATGCTGAGTGACCTGGCAAGTCCCAACACAGCAGCCCAGAGAGAGGCAAGAGGAAACAGCCCGAATAGGAACTTGGTTCCAGGTGCATGCGAATGCCTGGAAAGCAGCAGTAACAGAAATGCCAGCAGGGAGTCCGAGCTGCAGAGAGCACTGCCACAGCAACAGCTCCAGCTGAGCTTTGCTGGCTTCTGGCAGAAACTGAGACTCACCTGCTCCCTTGTGACTGTCCAGACTGATAAACTCTATCGTGCCTTCGTGAGGGGTCCTGCTGCCTTCACGCTGAGCCACGTGCTTTCCTCCTGGGCAGTAACGGAACGCAAAGCAATAGCCTGCGAGAGTCACCTAGAAGACATGAAGAAGCACAGATCTGAGCATTACTGCCTGGGGCCAAGTCCACAGGCTGCACTTTTATTCTGCCTCCTCCAGTCAGAAGCCTGAAACTCCCCTCCAGGGAAAGGCACTGCTCCTTATGGCAGATTCCAGGAGACATCTGAGGCACCATCACCACTCCTTCAGGTGGGACGTCTCCTTACAGCATAGCCCACAACCCTGCGCCACAGCACCTGCACGGCCTGCCCTGCTCCCCTGGCCAGCAGCAGGAACCTGGGTGTTGCTCAATCCCATTTCACAAGCCAACCTTCACTGCCGTTTCCTCGCAGCGCTGCTCCCGCTCCCTACCTGCGTGAGGTCTGCTGGGTTCAAATAGATGTTCTCAGCCGTGATGTCCCCATGCACATACTCGTTTTCATGAATGTACTCCAGGCAGTCTAGCTAGGAGTAAACAGAAGAGGCAAGCACATCAGAACCAGGCAGACTCCTTCAGTACCCAGGCTGTCACTGAGCTGGACCCTCCCCAGCTCCCCACAGCTGTGTGGGGGAACACAAAAAGCACCATGTCTGACAGCCTCTGATTTTCAAGAGCCAGGTCTCTCTCATTCTCCTGACCCTAAATTCCTTCAAGGTGACATAATGCTCAAAAGATGCTACTCAAGTTTACAACAGGCTCAAGAGATGCCACTTAGAGACCACAGCCAACCTCCTAGATCAGCTTTGAAACACTTTTGAAAGATCCAGAACAAAGTTATAGGTCTTTTCTGAAAAAGTCTCTTAGAATGTATTGGTTCTTTACATACCAGCCGGACTACGATCTGAAAAGCTGCCTTCTCCCTCAGGAGGTGTAAGCCATCATTCAGGACCGACTGAAGAGTTCGCCCCAAGTCAGAGAACACCAAAAACCTGCGAGAGACAAGGGCTGAGCACTTAGCAGTACTAACCTGATTTGGAAACCCTGCAACAGACACTCAAGTGTTCCACCTGCATTAGACTCCCCTTCAACTCCAAGTTGACCTGGGCAAATATCTCCTCAACTTTTGATAACAGAAAATTCATTGAAAAGAAGAGACATGCTGATCATGTGTTGCAGATGTACAGCCCTTTATGTTAATATTAAAGGCAGGAATTATTGTTAATATTAAAGGCAGGAATAGGGTGTCCCCGGCTTGAGGGGCAGAAGCAGCAAAAGCAATGACTCACCAGCAATGCAAGGACTGAAGGAAACAGGATAATAAGAGAGGCAAACTATTTATTAATAAATGAGATAGGAGCAGTGCATAAGGTTAGGAGTCCAGGGGACAATGAGAAAGGAGTAGCAGACAGCAAGAAGAGGAAAAGCCCAAGAAGATGGTAGTTGTGGCCATAAATGCTCAGCTGTGCCCTTCAGGGAGCGAGCTCACCTGTAGCTATCTGCATGCAGTCCAAAGCCAACGCAGTCAGGGATTCCCAGCAACGGCACAGAGTGCCCCTTCTTCCACTTCTCCACTAGAAGGGGAGAGAAGAGGACAGAGTGCAGCAGATGCTGCTAAGGAGCTCCAGAAGGAAGGAGCTCAGTCAGGAATG
>NW_010291642.1:377-3805 GCF_000700745.2 Antrostomus carolinensis | reverse complement strand
CCTGGGCAGCTCACAGCTGGAAGCCTCTCTCGTACTGATTCTGCCCCAGAAATGCCAGCCAGTGTGCTGGGGTATTGGCATGTCAATGCACACAGCACTGCAGAGCAAGAATACAGCAGAAGGGATGCTGGGATCACCACAGCAGGCAGGGGCATGTGGTTGCTATAGGGTGAGGTAAAACAAGAAAGGGGAGAGAGAGGAGAATGGAGAAGCAGATTTTTAGTCCTCCCAGACGTACAGATGTGACAATAATTCCTCCATCACCCCTGCTCAAACACCTGCCCACGTTTCTCTGCTCAGCTTTGCTCTTGCTCGAGTTTTTGGGTCACTGGAGTCAACACTAGACAGCAGCTGACAGAAATGCCCATGGAAGGGGTAAAGGGGAGGGAGCCAAGGCAGGTCAGGCTGCAGGGCTGAACAGCTACCAGGGAGATCAGGACAAAGCATGGGAAGGGCAAGAAAGCTTCAAAATGCCAATTCTGCGGCGTCCTAAGGTACACAGAGACTCCTGGGAGAGCAGGCTCTTGGCCAAATTTGTCAGCACTCTGTCACTAACCAGGCAGTGAATTAAGTTTATTTTAGCCTGGCCTTCCGAGAGGGAAGGATGAGAGAGGGATGCCAGCTCTCCTAACAAGCAGCCTTGTCCTCGCCCTTCCAAGAAGCACCAACCTGTGCCTGCCTTTGCAGCTCGCTGGAAGAAGTTCTGTTCATTGTAGATCTTCCCATCTTTGACATCCTAAAGGGAACAGCAAGGAGGAGCATTACTTCAGCCACACACACCCTGCTAGAAAGGGAAACTTGGGTAAGACTGCTACCAGACCTTCACTATTAATTTTAATGAAAGCAACAACCCCCCAAAAAAGAAATCAAATACCAGGTCAGCAACAGAGCTGAGAATAGAGCTCAGGTCTTTTGGTTCACTATTGAATGCTGCACCCAACAACCACACAAACTGAGCATCAGCACATAAAGAGGGAGCAGCTGTCCCACGTTGGATATTTCAAGCGCCAACACTTACAATTATCTGTGGGTTAAAAGCATCTAGACAATACAGACTATCTGGCAACCTCGAGCGAGCCCTAGTCCCAAAGCTGTTATTTTAAAAGGAGCCAGAGGCAACCTTCTTATCCACAGAGCCCATGAGGTTATTTCTGCAAACAGGCAAGTCCCAACTAAGAACTAGAATGTTTTATTGTAGCTGTCAGAAAGTGAGACAAGTAAAAAAAAGTCTGTATTTGTGACACTCAAGTCATTTGTGACTCAAGTCACTGTCTGGGCAGTGTGCTGACATCTTACAATCCATCCCTTCAAATCAGCAAGCGTGACTGCCCTTTCACTGCTGCTGTTACTGAGTGAAATGTGTGTAGTTCACAGTCCATACACAAGCATTTGCCTATACACACGTACACACACGCTCAGCACACTGCACACCAACTTCACACAGGTGCTGTTATCCATGGGAGGAGGCAGTTTTATATTCTGGCTGGTTTGATATCAAAGGCCCTACCCACAATTGGTCAGGGTTGCTGGAGGATCAGCAGGCTGCAGACAACACACCCGGCCATGCTCCAGAGGATATTTTATTCTGCACCTTGCCTGGTGAAGCGATCTGAGCCCTCAAACCAGGAGCCAAAACGCTGTCATGTGCCATATCATAATCTACAGTCCTCTGCAGCCACGTGGGCTGGGCTGTTAGAAGGCTACTGAGCAAAATGCCAAAAGACCCCAGAGGTGCAAAACAGAGGAGCTGGGAGTGTTGTGTAGAGAAGTGATTACAGTTTCCCACCTACTGGTTTCTAGTTTTGTGGCACTTAGCTGTCTTTTCTCATTAACACTGTATTCTTTCTCCATCCTCTTAAATGGCTCTTCTGACAAAAGGGAGAGTGATTTTTCAAGTGCCTGCAAGAGTGGGCACCACCAGGTCCCCCCAGAGCCATTAGTCATCACTGGTCTTCCCACAGACAACCAATCCCCAAGAGCCACAGGAGACAAGAAAAACGGCCTCTCTGCTCCGGTTTGTGAGTTACTGAAAATCAATGAACTGAAGCTCCACTGCAGAACAGCTATTGCTGGAAACAGCGTGTTTCTGGAGAACTCAAGTTATTAGCAAGTGCCTAGAAAGCTGGCTCGGAACTCCAGCTATAATTACTGTTTGATTTAAAGATGTGCTCAGTCTCTCAGTGCTGGCTGATCACACTGCCTCAGCACAGCCACCCAATTCAAACCTCTCCAGTCTCCCCAGACTTCACCTGCCATATAGGAAAAAAGCAGGGCTGACATTAATGACTCAAGATCTCTACTTTACACCACCAAATTCAGTTCTGGAGATTACAAAACTTGGTGGATTGAAAAGGCAACCTTCTGGGATGAAGGCTTTTCCTTTTTTTAATCCTCCTATCTGTTTTCTTCACACCTTTAGTGGAAGAGCCAACTGCTACTGAAATCCAAGCATGACACTCTCAGGAGTGTCCATCCATCTCCTGAGCTAGAAGCCCCTCTGTGACCACTCTCTCTGAGTTCCTCGGACATTCTTAGCCATAGAGCCCTCATGGGTCAGGCCCTGGACGCAGTACACTATGCACTATTCCTTACCCAAACAGATCAAAACTCACAAGTTTGAGGGAGTATCTTTGCTTTTGAGGGCAGGTTCCAGATGCTGACTGGGCTGTGGAAGGATGGAACACACGTGGTTACAGGAGCACAGAAAAGAGGTCCTCGCAGAGTCAGCTGCATCACTAAACACAGCCTGCAGAGCTGGCTTCTACTGATCCTCTGCTTCTTTCACTCGGTCTCTGCAAAAGCATCCTCTCTGACAGCATCCTCACAAATTACTACAAAATAATTCTTACCTTGCTCCAGAAGCACAGCCCCCCTGACATGCTTCGAGTGCAGTTCTGCTTAAGTCACAGAAGCATCTAGGCATGGCTACAGCAGTGGGGTGCTTTGAAGATGGTACGTAAAGAACAAATCATTAGTAGAATCTGAAAGGGAGCCCCAAAGTCATCTGCTGAGCTCACTTCATACTGTGTCAACTCTCTAAGAGATGCCAAAGTCCCTTCTGCTGTGCACAGATGTTAGAATTATACGTGGCCTTCCTCCTCCAAAAAGATTTGCACCCCTGACACGGCCTTGGGGTAGTTCCTCTTTTCCTGCTCTTAGACTGAGGGCTACACACAGGTTACGTGCTGCTCATCACCCAATAAAAGCACCTTCCACTATAATAACAATATTGATTTTATCTTTTTCTAACATCACATCTTTTTAAAGACGTAGGTGGACACCCAGACTTTGTCAGACAACAGCATAAGTAATTAGTAAGAAACTAAAGCCAAATATCGGGCAAAGCTAACTAATGGAGAAAATTCCTCCTGCAGAGTGTTTCCCAGTTAGAAATACAGAGTGAGACTGGAATCTTTCCTTTGGAAGTT
>NW_010291642.1:0-344 GCF_000700745.2 Antrostomus carolinensis | reverse complement strand
AAGCAGCTGAGAAGCCGCCCAGATGATGTAGCTGCTTTCTTCTGGCCTCCAAAACAGGCCGAGATCCTGAGCTGACGTTTAGTCCCTACCGACACCAGCTCCACACAGAGCTCTGTACGGCGCCGGCAGCCCTTCGGGTTTGAACCTAAAGCCCAGAAAGGGGAAGCGTGGCCCCTGACGATCCGCACTGTCAGCAGATCACGGAGCAGCCCCACGGCAGTGCCACCGCCCGCGCCGGATGCCGGGGTGGGGACACCGGACCCCTCGGATCCCGGAGGACACCCCCAGACTGTCACTGCCGCCCCTGCACGGCGGGCTCCGGCGTTTGGGGACGTCCCGACAGC
>NW_010291641.1:0-5950 GCF_000700745.2 Antrostomus carolinensis | reverse complement strand
TTGGAGGCCTCACCTCAAGCTAAGAAGCTGCGAAAGAGAACAAATACACAGCACCAAGTGCCTGGGATCTCCTCCTTTCCCCACCCACAAGCACCTCACTGGCTTCTTTCAGGCAGGGCCCAGCCAGCCAGATCCCCGAGCCTGCCAAGCGCTCAAGACTTGGACTCAGCTGGTACCACCTCCTCACTGTGCTTAATAGCTCCTGACTGCTGCTCCACTATGTCTCTGAATGAAACGCTGGATTTATTAATGCATTTTTAATTAACAAACTCAGTCTCCAGGGGAAGGTGTCTTGAATCTTAACGACCTTTGCTTTGAACCTTTGCCAGAGAGAGCTTCATACCATAAACCTGTATCTGCAATCAAGTTTCCTGATGACCCTCAACTCACAAGCTGAGCTGCCAGGGGAGGGGAGGTAGGTATGGGTGAGGAATTTGCTAGTTGGACATAGTCCCAAATACAGTCCAAGCTGGTGGGAAGTTAGAAGACACTTATTTGAGTAGGAATAAGTTGTAAAAAGCTTAAAAAGCCTCTGCAGAGGTAAAGAAGTGCTGTAGGAAAGGCTTGCTGGAGCACAGTAATGGGGTTCAGATGGTCCTAGGAGTTGGGGAGGCCTGGGCACATGCCTAAAGAGTGCTGGGGATGGGCAAGGGACAGGACCCAGCCTGACTGCACACACCAGCCCTCCAGTTCTCAGGGACAAGGGAAGGACCACAGATATTTTTCCTTGGAGCCTTGTTCATGCCGGTTCACAATTACTCACTGTGTCTCTCCAGGAGGTCCCTTTTTGCAAGGCACATCTTTCCAGATCAGCTTGTGGTATTAGGGGCCAGCAAAAAGACCTGTTTTTTCCTATGAGTCAGTGACATTTTAATCAACTCTTCTGGATAGAGTAACACATTTAAATTTTATGCTGTTTCCTTCAGATTTCCCCAGGCATTTCATGGTGTCAACACAGTTTCAACCTTTTCTGTATTCTTCCAGTTCCAGATCTCATTTCCACCCAGCCGTTATAACTGAGCTGTTCCAAGCTGATCAGTGCTGCAGGAGCCCACGGTCCTTAGCTCCATGTCAGAATCCATTCCTCACCTTTGGACGGAGCAAGGGTTGAGCCCATTTCCTCCTCTCCCCTGCTTTGGGAAGGGTGGAGGAACTGTCAACAGCTTCGTGGTTTATTATCCACACGGCTCTATAGATCCAGAGCTTCCACACACGTTCAGCAGTGCTGCGTGCCCGCTGCCAGCTGTTCCTCGGTTTTCTGGCTCCTCTGTCACACAAGCTGTTAGTGATGCCATTTCTCTCCATCCTCCTCTGAAAGGCACATCCCAACAGCACACGATTCCCAACAGTGGCTGTTTCCCCACACTCACCCACACGCAGCCTTACCCCCACTAGAACCAGAAGACACAATCTCCAGAGGAGCAGGACGACCTAGCATGGAAAACCAGAAGACACGATCTCCAGAGGAGCAGGAGGACCTAGCATGGAAATCCTTTCAGAGCAGAGAGTAGCAGATGCTAAATATTGATGCAGCTATGGATTCACAGCCCTGTGCTACATGTGCAGGAGGTATTTCTGCTCCATTGAGTCTCCTGATGAGCATCCCATCCTCAGCTCCTCTGGGTCCCCGTGCAGAGGCAGAAGCACCCCAGAACTGAGCACTGATGATGCAAACACATGCAAAACTGTACTTGCAGGTTGCTGTAAACATCAGCAGTAACCACTGTACTAGAAATACATATGCAAGTCTTCTTTCCCACAGCAAGATGTGTTAATCATAGAATCACAGGATGGTTTAGGTTGGAAGGGAACTTGAAGATCATCCAGTTCCAACCCCCCCGCCATCAGCAGGGACACCTTCCACTAGACCAAGTTGCTCAAAGCCTCATCCAACCTGGCCTTGAACACTTCCAGGGAGGGGGCAATCCTTTCTGACTTCTCCACATAGTCACATCCTCATCCTTCTCAGCAGCACCAAGATGTGAAGTTCACCTTGCTATGGGCCCATGAATATCCCTTTGCCATGCCCCAGGTGCCCAGCACCCCCCATCTAGGCTGCCTGCTGCTCAGTAGTTCCTCCCCAAGCCTGCTGTGAGGATTACTTCACTGCCTTAAGCTGTACTCTCAGGGACCCGGGAAGCAGCTTAAGCAACATCACATGACTAAATCCTCCCCCTTTTAGCTCTCCCCTCTGAGAAAAGACCCATGAGCCTGCCCATGACCTCTGCCAAGGTCTCTGGCACAGTCCTGCAATGCTGCAGCTCCATTGTAGCACAGAGCACCACAGAGCTTCTGCCCTCCACACAATGTTACCTTGCTGGCACCTAGAGTTTGCCAAAACTAGGGCTGTTGCTGAAGCCCAGAATCAGAATTGTTGTCCTGCTGCACCTCCAGGAAACACCTGAGCTGCAAGAAAGCATTTCCTGAGTCGAGTTCAAGATGTGTGCGGCTCAAAGTGGCATGAGATGCAGCCCTTGCCGTGGACCTCTCCCTGTTGCCTCGCTTGCATGGTTCCTAGCAGTGCTGTCTCACCTGCGCCAACTCTTTGTGCTTTGAGTCAGTCAACCTTCCCTCCCATGTGAGGTTTTGGACACAGCCACCATGAAGATGTCTCGGAAACTCAGTGAAGACTTTGCAAAGAGGCTTGGACCACATTTCCCAAGCTGTCGTGGTTTGCTTTGTAAAAAGATTCCCTCCCACATCCTACTATAAGGGTTTTGATGGGTGAGGCACTGCCCCACTTTCCCTGCGAGTTGCCTAGCTCTTACTAAGTGGGCAGACACAGCAAATTGGCTTTTGGGGAAAAGATGGACTCAAGGAAGAGAGAGGGTTTCAGAAACCTTTTCTCTTCCTTCTTCCTCCAGGCAAGACACAGCAATTGTTTCATGTAGATTGATTTCCTGGCCTGCTTTCACAATCCCTCAGCAGCCATGGAGCCCTGCTCTTTCTACGTGTCCCTCCTCACCTTACCCTTTGCAGCCATCAGTCTGATTTTCCAGCAGTGCTCCTGCAAGTGGTACAAGGTCCTCACACAGTCCAACTAGAGGTCATACCCCTGACAGGACTGGGAACCTCTGCGGGGCACAGCCAAGGTCCAGAGACACCTTCCATCTCCCTGTAAAACCCCAACACACATGCTGCAAAGGCAGCATTCCAAAGCCTCCAAGAGGGAGCCATTTATTATTCCACTTTTCCCTTTAACACAAGTCTCTGCTGTCCTGCATCCCCAAGCACCAATATCCAGCGGTTTTTCTAATCCAATTTATCATCGGGTTGTTTCACCCAAGTCAGCAGATGCCCTTCTGCTCAGGTTACTGATGGATCGATTTGCGATGAGGCCGCTGCGATGCTGCTTGCCAGGTCTCAGAGTTTCAATTCCCCTCCTGTCTCAGTGAGATGTGGAAAGGGGAGGGCAAAGCTCAGGGGAATAGCAAGTGACAGCAGCAGCTGAGCAGCCTGGAAGGGGCTGCGGGGCTGGCTGGGGTGCTGCAAAGGGTGCAAGGACAGCACCTATGAGCTCTACACCTTCCTGGGGAGCAGCCTGTGGTCACTCACTCTCAGCCCAGCAGCATGAGTGAGATGACAGCTGTAAAGACCAGGCTCTGGGCCAGGGGGCTGAAAGCAGAGGCAGATCACAGTGACACTGGCTCAGAGGGACATCCGCAGCCTCACGAGTGGCACCGAGCCAGCTCTGCATGTACAACCCCTTCCCAGCAGTTCCTGGTGCCCAGGGATGAGGGTTGCAAGGGGAGGAAGCAGCACAGAGCTGTACAGAGAGCTTTACGGTACATAGCACATCTATTTCCCATTCCTGTCCACGCTGCTTGACCATTTTTCCTTCAAAACAGGTATTTTCTGCTTCTGCCTAGTCTGTGGTGAAAGCTGGAAAAGGACAGGTCTCCCATCGCACCTGGGAGCTTGCAATGATAATTTGTACACACACTCCCCAGCTTTGGAGTCCAGCATACAACTCCACCTCTGCTTGAAGGTGCCAGAGCACTGGGACAGGCTGCCCAGAGAAGTTGTGGAGTCTCCATCTCTGGAGATGTTCAAAACCCACCTGGACACTTTCCTTGTGCAACCTGCTATAGGAACCTGCTTTGGCAGGGTGGTTGGACTGGATGATCTCCAGAGGTCCCTTCCAACCCCTGCCATTCCGTGATTCTGTGAAAACCAACTGACAACTGTGCAGGTACAGCAGACAGTAAGGTGTGCCCTGGGCAGTGACACACAGCTTTGCTGCTGAAGGCACCTGCCCTTCTCCAGCCACCTGTACACTTCAGTCTTTGTGTGATGTTGCTTGGCTTTGGTACCACAACATCTGGCCTCCAGCTCTGACCAACTTCAGTGGCTTGCGCTGGAGCTGGATCTCTGCTATCACGACAATGCTCCCCATTTTGAGCTATCCCCCTCTACCCCATGGCTTCCCAAATAAATCTCAGTCCAACCCTCGCAGCAATTCCAGCCTCAGATGTTGTGGTCCCATTGCACATTCAATGGGAAACAGATCTTAAGGTCTTCTTACTTCTTGAGGCTGATGGTGAAACATTTCAGTGAGATGAAGGCTGATTTTTGCTGCATCCTTCTTCCATTCTGGAAGGGGAAAGGTGCTCAGTGAAACCCAGGGGAACCAGTGAGCTCCCCATCTGTCACTACATGGAAAACCTGACAGGATGGTCCCGGGATTTAACCATCTGGACAAATAACAAGGACATTGAGCAAGTTGTCCTCTTCCCCTTTGAGAGAAGGACAGAGCAATGTGATAGGCATTTCTGAGGACATCACAACCCAGCAGTTTTCCCACTCAGGGTCCTTAATGGATTTCTTCCCACCCCAGTCATCCTCCTGTACATGCAGTTGGTCCAGGCTCTATTTTCTCAACCCATAAGAGTTCGCTGAATTCTCAATTAGATACAAAACCTCTTAAGGAGTGAGACAAAGCTCCCAGAAGTGGTTTTATGGCATCCAGGATACAAAGCCCTCCTCCTCAAAAGCACTCTCCTGACAAATACGCATTCCTTAGCTATCCAAGTGCATTTTCAAACCAAAGCAGCAGCTGTGAGAGGTGACCTGGAGAGAAGACTGGTCTCATACCCCAGTTTGCTGCTCTGCTTGCAGAAGACCTTCAAGGAAACCAAGTGGAAGTTTCTATTTGTTTTCCCCCTCCCATGATGAAAAGTTCCTAACTGTTGGAAAGGTGGCTTTGAAGAGAGGCAGGGATACCACATGGGTGGGAGAGATTTCATCGTCCTGATCAAGGAGGGGCAAAAGAACCAGCACGAGTAAGGTCTCCCAGCTTAATCTCCTTGTTTAAGGGATAAAGCACCCACCTCCAAATGAGAACAGGAAAGCGGCAGCAAGGGGATGAAAGTTAAAGCAGTGTCATTGGAAGACTGGGACAGACTTCATCAGAGCCATGCTAGAACTGCCACCTATCAGCAAAATCAGTGAGATGAAGAGCGTTAGTTATGCATTGTCATGGTGTATTAAATAAAGGTGTCTGCCCTTGAGCCCTCATTCCTCAAGCCCTTCACCCCGCTCCCCTTGGGAGGGCTAGGTACGCATCATTAGAATGGCACGCCAGCCTCAGACCCAAAGGGTCACGCTACCCAGAGCTGGTGAGCTCAGCACAGTATAAGCAACTCTGTTGAGATGCACCAGAGTGACAGTTAAGGTCTCTGCCCTTTCCATTAGCTTTATTTTAATTTGAAGCTGCACTGTTCATTACTTCCTTTCTAGCCAGTCTCAACTGGCTGGCATGAGCCCTTCCATCACTCCTGACTTTGGGCAAGAGCCTGATGCTCCAGTCTCTGGGGTCCTGGCTGCATGCGTGTCATGGCAACAAGCTGGCCATCAGTGACACCTGGGCACTGTTCTTTGCACATGCAAATGCCATGGCTCTGCTAGGACACTGCTCTACTCCTCTACCACACCAAACCATACTCATCTG
>NW_010291640.1:0-670 GCF_000700745.2 Antrostomus carolinensis | reverse complement strand
TCATGTTCAACTTGCCATTGACCAGAACCCCATCCAATGTTGGCACTTTAAGAGCAATTAAGTTCTGACTTTGGGTGAAAAAAATAGATTCATGAGAAAGAATGCAAGAAAACGAGATAAGAAACTTCTTATGTAACTAGTGAGAAGTAAAAAGAATGCCTCATGAACAGGTGGATTTACCCAATCAAGTGTTGTAACCAGGCGTGTGAACAGCAGCTTTTAGCCAGTGAAGAGTTGTTTGTGTGTATGTGTGTGTGTGTGTGTGTGTGTGTGTGTGTTAGCAGCTTAAGAGTGATCATGTAATAATAAAGGTCTTCAGTAGAATTCACATTGAATCGTGTGTGGAGTCCATGGGTGTTCCCTCTCAGCAAGTAAACACTTAACAACTTATTTAACTTTGTTGGTGCAACAGGGAAAAGCTTCTGGCCATCCCGAGAAGGTATCAGCCAGCACCGAACGGTATCGAGAGCCATTCTGTCTCGGTGCTTCAGAAGAATCTCTTTGCCTGTGACCACAGGAGTGCCTTCCCTCCTGGTTTTACCTGGTGGGAGCCTTTTTCTATTTGAGATCCACCTCAAGAACCAAACTCTGCTGACCCGAGAGGCTCCCCTTATAACACCCCGGCACGTTCCAGCCTCGGTGCCCGCCAAAAGCCCGGCTGCCCCAGCCC
>NW_010291639.1:0-8020 GCF_000700745.2 Antrostomus carolinensis | reverse complement strand
ATTCTGTGATTCTGTGTGATTCTGTGATTATTTGTGTACTTATCCTGCAGAACTGTGCTAAATAACTAGAAACAAAAGAACCTGGCCTGGAAAAGAGTAAGTGCCACAGAACTAGTAAAAGGGTAATTTCTTAGCTTGAGCACAAAGCCCTTCACAATATCTGGGTGTCAAATACACACTGCTGTTAAAAAACATCCTGAGTTATTGGCTTCTTCAAAAATCATCTGTCCTAATTACTAATCCAAAGCTTTGGTATCTGATACAGTTAAATCACACAGTCCACTTTACTAAAAAAATAGCTTCTACTGTAGATTTAATAGTGACTTAAACAGGAATCAGTTCCTTCAGTAATCTTTTTCTAATGTCAGATGGAGTCTTACCGTTGTGGTGTTGAATAGTCGTATGTCATGAGACTGAAGCTGTCTACTGCTGAGGCCAACTGATCAAATTCTTTCTTTGTGAACATTCCTGGCTGGTTAGTCCTTTTAAAACAAAGCAAAACAAAAACAACAGGAAGAAATAAATTACTACAATAATGTGGCTTATTCTGTTCTTTGGGTTTCATAGCATTTGATCAGGCAAGAAAAATCTTTCATCTTGAGTTGGCAAAAAAAGATACTTCAGTGACATTCTTATAATAAATATCTAAGAACAAAAATATTCAATGCTACTTACGTCGCTAGTGGGAAGAATCAGACTTCCACAGCACACTTACCAAATAAACATTGCCAGCACGGTTACAGTAGTGATGATAAGGCCTGTGGACTAATCAAACTGCCTTACGTAGCAATCAACTGAACTCAAAAAGCTTCTACAAAACCTTTAATTGCTTGGCCTGGCACACTGGTTTTCTAAGTTATCCAAGTGTCCTGGTTTTTAGCTGGAACAGAGCTGGGTTTCTTTTTAGTAGCTAGAATAGTGCCTACTTAAATAATGGGATGGGTGCAGGTGTTGATAAACATAAACCAAAGGTAACTTTTTTATTAATCTCAAGAAGAATGGTAATTTCAGCTTGTACTGTACATAAATTTTCTCTCAACAGTGAAAAACACTTTAGTTTCTTTTCATTCCCTTCCAAAAAAGTCCTAAAAAGCAGAAGTTCAATAAAACTAACTGCCCTCTTTTAGCAAAAGACTATAGAAACCTCTTTTCTTTAGACAAAAACATGTCCATTTCTTTCTTCTTTTGGGGGAAGAGAAGAAATCTATTCTATAATCTTCTCTAGACAAAAGTCTAGTTATGCCCTCTGCACATCTTTGTATGAAATACAAAACACAATTCTTACTTCCCTCTTTTTTTGCTTATTCTTGATTTACAAAGTCTACACTGGCTCAGTACCTACCTTAGCTTCACGGCTGAGGGGGTGTATTTTGACAGTTTTGGACTCATAGAGACAACTGACTTCCTTCAACCGTTCAACTTAGAAACAATTAATGCACACAAGTTGCCTGAAAACACTGAATCTGTTTTAAAGAAAATTCATAACTTCAAACTAGCAGCACACATAGCACAGCAGGGAACATAAGGCAGCCTTAATCACATTGCAAAAATGAGACTGAACTAAAGAGAAGCTGCTGCCAGGAGAACCACGTCCTCAGAGAGAGGGCTCTGAAGCACATGGAGGTGAGACAGACAGGTAGAGAAGCAGCATATTGTCCTAAACACCTTGGGAGAGCAGGGTTCATAGGGGAACATTATAAAAGAAAATAAAAACTTTAAAAAAGGTGGTTTAACAGCTACAAATTGTGGTGTGACTCTGCCATTGGAAAGGCAGACTTAGAGGATGGCACAAGATTCCTCTAGAGATCAGAGGAGAGAGACTGAAGAGTTCAAACCTTACCAGTAATATCAGAAACCACTATTTGATGTAGAAATGAGAAGGCAACCCCTCTCTAGACAAGGTACACATTCAAACCACTCACACTCCATCCAAAAAGATGCTCAGTGACACATGCGAGTAATAAGCTGAAAAATCACTTATTTTGACCCTTATCACTTTTGGATCAGTGTGCAAATTCTCCATCCAACAGTATGTGCTGAATGGATCACCAGAGCATAACAACGTTCATTTATCAGTTTTCAAGGACACTTTCTGTTCCATCACATTAGGAAAGAGGTTAACAGAGTACAGGTTACAAAGTGGGGCAGATTAAATCATTTACCATGCCTGTCATGTTATAAAGGAGCAAAGCATGAATGATATTTGTGAGTCAGGTCACTGAACCTGACCAAACATACACTGGATTATGTAGCTGCAATTTGTATGAAGCATAGTGGTGTTCTGGAAGTCTCATGTTTTCAGAACCAGGGGTGTACTTGTCATATTGAGTACAAATCCCAACCCTTCTCTTCTAGGATCTTAACAAATTAAACCAAATCTTCACTTCTGTAACCTGTCAGTGGCCCTCAGTTTCTTGGATATTTATCTGTTTGTCGTTTACTGCAATTGCAAACTAGTTGTTCTACAAGAACAAAGAAAATGAAAGACACCTTTGAAACAATGTCATGGCAACTTGGATGTCTGTAGGCAAATCAATTCCCCAAAGCAAACACCAGCAAAACACATTTTCAGTAAATTGATTGTGATTACTCATGAAGGGAAAAGCATAAAAAGTAATTATAATGTGTATTAGATATTAGGACAAGTTGGATTGCTTTATAGATTAACCTGGGTAGTACTTTAATGAAATTTCTCTATGTAACTTGCCCTCTACATCCATTTTTTATATAGGCTGTCAAGGAATATGAAAAAACAAAAACAAAATAACCCCCTCCAGGTTAAAATGGCTATTGTCATCATTTCCTCCAAAGCAAGCTTGTAACTGAACTACTGCTACAAAGGAAAGTCATCTGAGGAGCAAGGTCATAGATTTCCAACTTGGAACAAACCCAACAGCAATGAATATGCTTTGTCTGTTCATGGAGAGCATTAAACACCACCACTCTTCACAGAAAGTAAGAGCCACTCAGCAGCTCAATCAGCACCAAAAGTCAATTCTGCTCTAGTCAAGCACTTTGGGAAACTGTCCACTGGAGCAAAAGCAAAACCATTTGATTCGTGCCTTGAGAATTGTCCCGAGGCAAGAAAATGGGCACTCAAGGGGAAAAATTAAATATTTTTTAATAGCTATTAAGCTTCTCATTTGAGGTTTTCCAATCACTATGATATTTAACTGTAAACCTAACTCAAAGGCAGGTATGTTCTACTGACTACACTGCTGAGAAAACCAGCACAGAGCAAGTCAGAGATGGCACAGACTCCACAAAGTCTACAAGAATAAAAGTCTCCAAGTCTAAGCCAAGAGCCCATCATTCTTCAGGGCCCTGAATACCACTTCCAAAATACTCAGTGAAGTGTCAGGAACTTCACCAGCATATATCAGCACTGTACAATATACCCACCAAAGACAGCTTGGTATTAAATTGCCAGATGACTAAAACCTTGGTGATTTTATCTGCTCACTATCAACATCACGAATGCAAAGGAGCAGAAGTCAGGTGTATGAACATGAATAACAGGAAAAGCAAATGATTTAATAGATTTGAAAAGTCTCTTTGCATGGAATTAACCTCGACCTCTGAACTGCTTAAATTTGCTTGGAGTTCACCGTAAGACATAGTTCAGTAATTACATCTCACTTGGAGTCTAATAAATGTACTCATTAAAAGAGTGAACATCGAATACAAGAGAAATCTGCTGTTCAAAGAAACCTGCTCCTCCTGGCCTAAAAATACACTGAAATGATGCAATATACACTACAAATACAAAACAATTTGGATTCAATACATAAATTTAAGCAGAAAAAGGTACTCTTTTTATGTTAGCTTATACTAAATCTATTAAATCCTTTTTACTGCTGTTCTAAGAGCCAGACACTTCATATGATATTTGCATTTGTATTTTTCTAACTCAATACCTTAAGCAAATGGCATTCAGCTTCCTTAACATTCTGCTCAAATGCACTAGTGTTCTGATGTGATTCTTCTCTCATTGTTCAACATAGTTAACTCTGAAACTTATTCAATACTTGCAAAAACCCCCAAGTATTCAGGTTTGGAAGCAGCCATTCTAATCTCAGCAAAATTTGCGTGTATATGGACTGTAAAAGTTGTTCCATGACGAGAAATTCACCACAGAGATGAAATTTATGGCACTTTAACTGCAGCAAAAACCACCTCTGATACTCTATATACAACAAATCATTCATTTCAGCTGAAGTCTGGATGTAACACCCATCATGATGCATACAGGACATTATCTCAGGTGCTTCTGTTGGTCAATGTGCAGGCTCAATATGAGTCAGTAGTGTGTCCTGGTAGCCCAGAGGGCAAACTCCATCCTGGGGTTCATCAAACAGCAAAACCAGTTGGTCAAAAGAGGGGATGATCCTGCTGTATCCAGCACTGGTGTGGCCTCACCTGCAGCACTGTGTGCAGGTCTGGGCCCCACCACTTAATAAAGATGTGAAGGTCCTTGAATGTCTCCAGACAAGGGAGACAAAGCTGGTGACAGGGCTGGAAAATGTCCTGCGAGGAGCAGCCAAGGACTTTGGGCTGGTCTAGTTTGGAGAAAAGGAGGCTGAGGGGTGACCTCATGGCTCCCTACAGCTTCCTGAGGAGGGGACGTGGAGAGGGAGGTGCTGAGCTCTTCAACCTGGGATCCAGTGATGGGAATGGCTCAGAGCTGTGCCAGGGGAGGTTTAGACTGGACAATAGGAAGCATTTCCAGTCAAACACTGGAACAGGCTTCCTATAGAGGTGGTCGATGCCCCACGCCTGTCAGTGTTGAAGAGGCATTTGGACAATGCCCTTAACAATGTGCTTTAACTTTTGGTCAGCCTCAAGTGATCAGGCAATTGGACTGGAAGATTGTAGGTCCCTTCCAATGGGAAATACTCTATTCTATCTTTCCTGTCCTTTTGTAGGGAACCACTGAGTTACTGAGAGAAAAAGCACTTTGCTTTTTGAGCATAATATTTAAGATACAGAAATATTTCTAATAAGTGACAGAGTCCTTTTCTTGTACAGAGAAGAGCTGTCCCTGAGACACATCAACATTTTTGTTTCAGACCAGCCCATTTCCTCGAGAGGTGATGAAGCCTCCACCCCACACTTTTAAGAGATGCATTTTCTCAGATAAAATACTGACTCTCCTGCTGTAACCTTCTTTACGTGGCCCAGCATTAATTTCTTACCACTCTTAGCTATGCCACTTTTGACTTGACTAAGAATATCCTTTGTTGAGAGATTGGCCATTTCCATTTGTAGGCTCCTGACACAAATTTCTGCCAGACAACTCAGCAGGAGAGGAGCAGCTATTCCCCTGAGAGCACAGGCCTTATTTGCACATATTCCTGAGCATTTTTCAGTATTTTCTGATGGCACAGTGTTATATGTATATTCAGAAACTATTACAGGGACAACACCACAAACTTGGAAGAAAAAAATCATGTTTTGCTTGGTACTTCTGTATACACAGCTTAGAATTTCACAGTTCCTTTGTACCATTCTATCCTTTCACATCTAAAATCAGTGCAGGGGAGTTTGTTTCATAGCTTAGAATGTTGATTACCTGAATCTTCCAAATAGCATAGAGGTCACATGTGTCAAAATTCCCATCAGTGCTTTACTGATAAGTGTTTCTATAAGGTTTTGGCTTTGTAGTCGTTCATACTGAAGGACTGGAAAAAAACACTTCAACCATGCAAGCCACTTTCATTTACTTTCAAATGAATCTACATTCCCAATTACTTCTTGTCTCACTATGATTACTCTCAAAATGAAATAAGATAAGGGGAAAAAAAAATAAAGTCTTGTAAGTGATTGCTATTCCCTGCAAGTTTGAACTGCATCCTTGTTTGGTTACCTCACCTTCTCCCTCCCTTAGAAAAGAGAAGTTTGATTGTTTTTCTGTTTCCTGTATATATCTATTTCAGAAGTCATCTTCTCAGTAATGACTTAATTTTCTTGTTGTGTATAATTCTCTGTTTTCTCTGTAAAGCATCTGTTTGCAAATCTTCCCTTCTCCCATCTTTCTTCACCATCAGATATTACTGGTTTACACAGGTCTTTGCAGTCAGCTGCACTTAAGTATAATGTTATTGCATTTTATGAACACAAACCACTGAATTCAGAATCCCAGAGTGGTTTGGGTTGGAAGGGACCTTCAAGCTCATCCAGTTCCAACCCCCCTGCCAGCAGCAGGGACACCTTCCACTAGACCAGGTTGCTCAAAGTCTCATCCAGCCTGGCCTTCAACACTTCCAGGGAGGGGGCATTAAGTTAATGCAAAACCAATGAATAAAACGTCACCACTTCTTCCTGCAGCCAGTCTAATCTACAGCAAATAGGAGAAAGAGCTAAAATCTCTACCCTGTGCAACACACAATTATAGCCATTGAGAATGAAGTAGTTAAATGCATGAACAAGTTAAATCTGAAACCATTTTCTTTCCATGAAAAATCCTCTTGGCAGTTCTGTAAGTGCCCTATCTCTTTTTACGTTCTCCAAAACTCTGTAAGGATGACAGCTCACTGAAGTAATTCACCACTATCAGTACTTAGAAAACAGTTCTATGTGCAACTTGGTTTCTGGGGATGTTTAACAACTAGATTATCTCATGTCTTATAGAAGTTCCATTTACAATGTTCTCTTACTGCTGTGTCTTGGGAATAAAGATGTGTCATCTTCATCTGTCTGGCTGCCTCTTCTCATGAAGAGGCAGAGACCTGACTATTAGAACTCTATGTCTACGTCAATTTTGTTTGAAATCAGTCAAATGCTAAAAAAGCTTTTGCAGGGAGATGAAGAACAGAAGAGATAAAGCTTACAGACACCTTGTTTCCTCAGAAATCATGCTAAAAATGGAATTAAGGTCTGTCTGCAATAGTATCGGATGAAGCAGGCAGGTCCACAACAGGACCTTGACACAATATCACTGTTCAAAGCCATGAACAATAATTACAGATCTAATCCTTGCTGTCAAAAAAGAACGTGACCATACTGAATGATTAACCAAAAAAGAGTGATTCTCAGACAGATGAAAACAGATTTAATACATAATGGGAGCTGAATTCCATGCAGTTGATTGGAGATTTTAAAAAGCACAGCATGATCTCCACCTCTGACCTTTCTCCCTCAGTGAGCACATACTTGCAGACAATTTATCAAGGCTTTTCCAGAGATCTATGTTATTCATTAAGCAGTTTGGAAAATGCACATGCTCAGTATTCAAATACATTCACAAGCATTTGTAATACAGCATTCTTCTTCTCTATTTCCTAAGGACGAAAAGTTGCAAGAGCTGAACTGCATGCAATGATACGATTCAAATCTCAGTTAAATCAGAGTTCAAACACAGTACCTGATTTTGCAGCCTACAAACCCAGATCAATATGACAAATCAGGGACTGTACACTGGAAAAACAAAAACATTAGTCCATTGAACCACAGCGTGGAGGTCAGCTCATTGCATGAGAAATAAATAACGCAAATTCCAAGTTAGTATAAATTTCTTCCCCGCCCCCCCCCTTTTTTAAATATAATCTGTATGAAAGTACCATTCCTCTTAAAAGAGAAATAAAAATCAAACTGAAAGGTAACTCCATAAAATCCGTGCAATCACACACTAAAAGTGCTGGGACAGATGAAGACAGAGACAAAAGCAGGAGGTTCCTTTCCCTCCCAACTAACCCCCATCTTCTTAACATCTCCAAATCATGTTTTGCTCATGTAATATGAAAGACTATCTTATTGTTAATAAATTACAGTATCTTATTGTTAATAAGTCACAGAAACATCATCCCAAGAGATAAAAATTATGAAAGAATGAGCATATGAAAAAAGAGGAATTTGAATGGAAACATGACAATTTAGCCACCTGAATATCCCAAGATAATGATTTTAGCAAGCTTGTGTAGACATCAGCGAGAACCTTCTAATGGTGCAGGTAGTCTGGGAGCACTGTAAAATCTACCAATGAATTAATATTAGAATAGAATAGAATGGTTTGGGTTGGAAG
>NW_010291638.1:0-1032 GCF_000700745.2 Antrostomus carolinensis | reverse complement strand
CAAGAGAGGGGCCTGGCCAATAAGCACAGGGCAAGAGAGGGGCCTGGCCAATCAGCACATAGGGAGTGGGTTATTGGCCAATCAGCACACAGAGGACACACCCACACAACTGGCCCATCAGCATATTCAGAGGGAAACCTGAGCAATCAGCACACAAGGGGGTGTGAGGGGTGTGTCCCCCTGGCCAATCAGAATGTGGGGACAGTGCCCACTTGGCCAATCAACAGAGAAGGCTCTACTTGGCCAATCAGCATCCACGTGCTTCTGGTTCCCCCAGCCAATCAGCACAAGGAACTTTCTTCTCTGCCTGGCCAATCAGCATGCATGGAGTCACAGACAGCTGGCCAATCAGCATGCAGGGAATCTTGTCTGCCTGGCCAATCAGCACCCATGATCTCCTCACCATCTGGCTAATCAGCATCACTGCTTCCTGCACATCTGGCCAATCAGCACTCAGAGTCTTCTACCTGCCTGTCCAATCAGCACATGCGATCACCTGGCCAATCAGCACCTGCGGGCTCCCTGACACCTGGCCAATCAGCACAAGGAAATCGCTTGGACCAGCCAATGAGGAGACAGGAAACTGAACATCTGACCAATCAGCACCTGCAGGCTCCTGCATATCTGGCCAATCAGCACAGCACAAATCTGCCTGGCCAATCAGCACGCCTGATTCCCTGGACCTCTGGCCAATCAGTGCACAAAATCCCCCTAGGCCTCCAGCCAATCAGCACATCTGACCCCCCAGACCTCTGGGCAATCAGCACATGACTCCCTGGAGCTCTGGCCAATCAATGCACATGATCTCCTAGACCTGTGGCCAATCAGCACACCTGATCCCCTGGACCCCTGGCCAATTAGCCTAGAGTTCTGGCCAATCAGCTCACGCGATCCTCTGGATCTCTGGCCAATCAGCACACGTGATCCTTTTGGACTTCTAACCAATCAGCTCATGGCTCCCTGGACCTCTGGCCAATCAGCAGACAGGATCCCCCACCCATTCATCCAATCACAGCGTGCCCCCCCTCCCCC
>NW_010291637.1:0-435 GCF_000700745.2 Antrostomus carolinensis | reverse complement strand
GGGGGTCCCAGGGAGCCCCCCAAGACCTTTAAGATCCATGATGGATGTAGAAGAACCATCAGATTTGGGGGGATCCTGATGCTTTCAGTGTCTAATGAGCTTTTTTGGGGGGTCTTTGATGAAATTTTGGGGTCTCCTGGAATTTTGGGGGTTCCCCAGAATTTTGGGGACCCCCTATGATTTGAGGGGGGGTCTGATTGTTGTCCCCCTCCCCAGGTTTCTGTCACTTTTACCTCCCTGAGGATCAATACCCCAAAGGTTTCGCTTTCGATTGCGACGACGTCAATTTTGCCACCGACAATTTGTGCTTCGTGGGGCTCATGTCCATGATCGACCCCCCCAGAGCTGCTGTCCCTGATGCTGTGGGCAAGTGTCGCAGTGCTGGCATCAAGGTGGGGACCCCCCCGGAGCCCCCAGACCCATTTCAGAACCCCC
>NW_010291636.1:18812-36448 GCF_000700745.2 Antrostomus carolinensis | reverse complement strand
ATTCTGTGATTCTGTGATCATATTTATATCACATAATTGTCATACATGAGAGTGAAGTCCAGTCCCATTGATTTGAGGCAGTGACCTTTGATGTACTTGTCAGCTACTGCAGGCACACAAGACCACTTGGAACGGTCTTTGATTTGCCATATTATCTGTAGATAATGTTACTCCTAGATAAGACTGAAGGAGTAAGTAATTTATTCTGAAAACACTTCATATCCAGCAGTTTTACATATATAGTTTCCTTTTTCACCTGCATCCAGTTTCATCAGCCTACAATTTACCTCTAAATTTCAGGTAAGCATCAAATGCAGGTCTCTGGAGGATGAGTTGAAAGAAGAAAGCTGTACAGCTACATTGAGGTGGGCAGCTAAGTTGCACATGGCTCTTTGGCTCTGAAAACAAGAGTTTAGCTGGAGCCTGGGAGGGAGGTGAGCCCCGGGACTGCGGGAGAGGGTGAGCGGTGGGCTATGTGATGGGGCACTGCAGTCTGGGGGAATGGAATGGGATGTTCTGAGAGCTTGTGCAGACCCGGATCATGGCTGTCTGTCTCACTGTATAGTTAATTTTGATTCTTAGTAATTGTTGAAATAGGTGATTGTAAACAAGTTTGAACTTAAAATTATTTCAGAAACATGAGAATCCTTAGATAAACGTGTAGTTTCCACATGAGCTGAAGTACTGCCCCTAGACAGTCAACAGATTTATATCAAACCATACTGTGCAGTAATTTAAAAATGTTTCTGCCTGTTTTGAAAGGTAATGCATTTTGTTTCCTATTGTTAGTATGATACTCTAAATGGCAAAAGAGAAAGGATTTAAGAATATGTATGAGCTAATGACAAATTTTAAGTATTATATCAATAAAGACGTTAAAGCAGTGATAGAAAATGAGAGAGGCAGGATACTTTCCATCGATCGCCAGCCCCAGGAATGCTGTGGTAGCTGTGAGCATTGCTGTGTTTCACCAGAGCCACTGTCCTACACATCCACTATGTCTGCAGAGACCGATGTGACATGGAGCTGTTATAGCTGATCCTGAAAAAGTATCAGCAGATTAATTAGAAAATTATTCTTTTCAGCCAGCATACTATTGAATAGTAAGGTATTACTAGTATTAATAACCGCTCCTTTATATTGCAGCAGAATTGCTGTTTTAAACCAGGCCCTCCTGCTTGTCCCAGAGAGTTTGCAGTGTGCTACAAAGCTTATGCCTTGAACACCCTACAGAAAGAAGACAATGTAAGAAATGTAGCCCTGTAGACTGTGTTTTGGGATTCCTGGGCAGAAGGGGAACTGTGTGGTCTCACTCCCAAACCTTCCATGGGCATCGCAGCCTGCCCAGCACCCTGGCAGGGCACAGAGGCACTCAACATCTCTCTCATGCTTTAGTAAGGTATAGGATATTCCTTAAAGAAAGTAACGTGAGCTAAGACACAAGTAGAGTTTTATGGGGTTTTTTTGTCCCTGTCTCCCCCCTCCCCCCCTCCAACAACCCTCCCTGTCTTTGTTTCTAAACTGTTGGGGGGGAAAAAACTCCACGAGTTGCATGGACATGGGTGGGCTGGGAAATATGGGGGGTTTTGTAATCCCTTTTGGCCTCTGTATTATTTAAATGCTATAAAAAACATACCACTAACTGTTAGACTTGCTGCTCTTCTGTCAAACTTTACTTTCCTGTCAAATTTTCTCAAAGTGCAATGTGAAATCTAATAACGATTTATTTTTCCATATATCTGCTGAAACTATTGGAAATACAACAGAACTTCTCTGAAAAGATCCACAATAAAAATACTTGTTTATACTAATTCTTTGCACTCAGCTGGCAGGCAGGAAAACCTCTCAGCTAGTGGCAAATAACTTATTTTCTGTGCCTACCTCCAAATTCCAGGAGTCCAGTGCTGCTCCTCCCTATATGCTCTTACATAGAAGACTATTAAGGAAACGATCATTACTGCAGGTAAGCTAAAAACAATTAGACTTACACAAATTGCAAATGTGATAAAAAGAAAGTAAATATGTTTTTAGGTGACATTGTCTCCCGAGAATCATACAGATGAATAATTTACTTGGGTTTTTGCTAATTTAATTAATTGATTAGTTAATTAGATATTGTCCATAGGAAGCTGCCATGCAAAACAACTCCATTTACTGCAATCCCACTCTTCTTTAAATGAATTTTATTGCCATCAAATAAAGGACATGTTTGTGTTTATTTCCTCTGTTTAAATTCTGCTTCCTCCTTGTGAAACTGTTAATATGGTAGAGCCCTGCTCTGAAATTGCCTGCAAACTCTTAAAAACCTAGTTAATTACAGATAGCCCAATTTAAACTTTACAGCGTTCCTGATATGTTCAGAATCTATATGGAAGGTGGTTTATGCTAACCAGCAAGAAGAAACACATTGTACTACTTCTGTGCGTTTGGAGATCAAGCGAGAAAGGCTCCAGCCGACAGTAAAAGTGAGGCTTGTTAAATACAACTAGGAAGAAAAAAAAAATTAAAATTCTGGTGATAATATGGATTAAATCCTTGGATCAAATGCCAGGCTTAGTTATAGATAGTCAACTGCTACGCAGTGCAGTGCAGGGTATTGCAGCGATTAAAGCTGCAAAAATGGTCTAGGTAAAGCAATTAAGAGTAGTGCTGTAAGCACGTTGTGTTATATGTAACACTATCTGCAAGTAACTTGTGCCTAAAAATGGTTTGTTTGCATATTGCTTCAAAATTGTTCTGGGGGGGTTGTTCCTGGGAGTTGTGTGGAGCTGGACATAGGGTCTGCAGGAAAAGACAGCCAGAAAGGCAGCAAGACCAGACCATACTCTGGATCCACAGCAGCCTGCTGCAGGTCATCCAAAACAGATTGATTTTTTTTTTCCTACTCTATAAAAGAAATAAAAATAACTTATCTTTAATGCTTGTAGACAAAAAGCATTCTGTAAGTGCCAGATATAGCTACTAAATATTTTAGGTGTGCAGAGGTGTGCACAGTGAAAAGATCACAGTAGTGTGGTGCTGTGAAAAGGGGCAGGATCTGGCAGCCATTTTAGAGCACATTTCCATCAAAAGAACTTTAGGATCACAGAAAAATTTAGTTTCTGAAGATATGCAAGACATCACTTTTTGTCTGAGATCATACTGTTTTAAATTATGATCTTAATTCCATTCCATGTAAAATTGCTTAGCATTGAAACTTGGGAAAAATGATGTCATTTCTATGACACTTCACGAAACTCGCCAAAACTGTAAAACACAGCCCTGCCAATCTGACCTGCAGTAGGTTTTGATAAGGAGGCAGGAGTGCAAGGCCTTTGAAGCTCTGTAGTGCTTGTGGGCATTGCAAGTTTTCCAGAAACCTGTAGGTACCCCCTCAAAGAGGGGAGACCCCTGATGAGGAATGCCATTTTTAATGGATCCACCATGTCAAAAAGGCTGTTGGTGGAGTATTGCTCCTGGGTGCATGGGTTTGCACAAAGCAGAGCAGCATTCTCTTCTCCTTACTGCTCTGACCCATACACCCAGTCTCCTCCTGTGAGAAGGACAAGGAGACTTGTTCCAACCCCAAGCAGCCATCCCACATGCAAGGAGGAGGTCCTGGAACCGCTGAGCTCCTCTGCCCTGTCCCAGCTGCATCATGTTCAGATCACCCTAAGGTGCTGGGGGAGCACTGGGATGCACAGAAGATGCCACTCAACAAGACACATGCAAGGTGCTGCACTCTGGTAGAGAGGCTGGGTTGTCCTGAGCAAACAAGGATCAAGGCTGTGACTACCTGGAGGGATAGAAACTGGGACATTGAATGACTGCTGTTTGCTCTTTCAGGTAAAAATGATTTTGGAGAGACATGCATTTTGCACAGGAACTACCTGATGTTTTGCCTAGACCTCTCAGAAGCCCTACTTAGGAAATGAAATGTAAACCATCCCTATCTTGTTATACGTCATCTCCTAAGTGGCAGATGATTATGTTTTAGGAATGTTTTCTCATTTTCTGAATTAAATCTGTTTGGCAGTCTGTAGCAGACAGTACTAATTAACCTTTGAAGGACTGCCAAACTTGTTTGAAGCATTCAATGGAAAGAAACCACCCAAAATCCCTGTTAAACATCTTGTAATCTGGTGCTTCTGAAGCAGCAGGTAAGACCAGGTCTTCTCCTTGTGGTAGTTTTAGATGTGACACTGGTTTATACTAAAGCAGGTTTGAAGACGGTACAAAATATAAACCAAACTCATTACATATAGTATGAATGACACTTAATATCTTGTCAAACTTCAATGTTTAGAATGATACTGATTTTCATAATTATTCCATATAACTCTTCTAGACTGTTGGGACATAAAAAAAGTCCACTTTCTAAATGCCAGTAAGAACACGCAGCAGAAATCCAGAGATATGGAGCTGCATTTGTATTGCTGATGAATTCAGGAATATGTAAGTAGAGATAAATAAGAAATTTAATGCAATTTTGAGGTTTTTTGGCTTCCCTTACCTCCTCCAGCCCTAAAAATACATTGTGGATACTGATTGGATGATATTCAAGCCATGACTATTGCTAAAAAGCACCTATTGATTTCGTGAGTGAGGGGAAATGTTTAAAAATGCCGATACTATATGTACATTTATGAGGCATGTGTGTCTGACAGATGTCTATGATGTTTATGGTTTCTGATAGTCTGCCTGCAATAACTGTTGGTCCCTGATTCTTCAGCACTGTAAAGACTTTATAAGATCCCCATTTTGGTCAGGCTCAGTAACAAACTAAAGCTATATAAATTAATCTGTTGCTTCCTTTATATCTTATATGAGTACCTTACAAGCAGAAAAGGTCTGTAGCTACCTCTCCTGGTAACGTTGCTTTTCCATGCAGGGCAGCTACCCCATCACAAAATGGCACCTGTGCATTTTTCGGTGGGCTTTTAAGCAAGTAGGTTTTAAGAGAGTGATAAATCTTCTGACACAGCCCTCGTCCCAAGAGAGGATACTGGCTCAGGCCTGTTACCTGGAGGCAAATCAATATGGATCAGTTCCCATAGCACGTTTGCATAAAGGGCTAGGACATTCCCAAGTCCAGACTCCTTAGCAGGGGCATTGGCTTCTCCCAAATCTACCGCTGGTAGCTTTACCACCTCATAACACAAAAACGACTGCTACTCAATCATTTGGCTCATGAGGAAAGCAGTACTTAGAAATGAGTGTGCTGGAGCTTTAGTGTCAGCCAACTGGTGGTAATAACACCAGCCAAGGCAACTGGAGGCCAGCTGGTAGAAATCACCCTTCGCTACACAGTTCCTGGCAAGAAGTGGTACTGTCCTCAGTACATCCAGGACAGGAGCTGTGCCATTTCAAGATATACCCTTTGCTGCACCTCCCACCTCATTTTTCCTCTTATGAGGATAAAAGAAAAAAACAAGTAAAACAGTGAAGATGTGAACTTGTTCCTCGTATTCCCCAAAAACCAACCTGGAACAGAAAGAAAGAACACAGAGGGTACCAGGATGCCTGACTGCTCAGTCCGTTCTGAGATGTAACGGAAAATGTGACTTTCTGCTTTTTGGGAGGATTCTATTTAACCAGCAGCCATTACAGCTGGTATTTATTTATAGTGTATGCTGAGATTCTTTTGTGTTACCGAAAGAGTCATGCTATGCTTTGGAAGAGTAGAAACTCTTATAATCTGAGGAGGTTTCATAGCTCTTAAACATGTCCTTCTGAAACAAGGGTTGAGTGGAAAAGCTTAAGATCTGGAATTGTGCATTGAATCTTTATAGGAAATGTCCATGCAAATAGAAGATGTTGCATTTTAACTTAGACACAGGTATGTAACCACAACCATATGGACTAAACATTGGTGGTGGAAGTATTGCTGGGGTTAGGGCGCTTCTCAACTCTGTTGCAGATAACTTGTTTCATACAGTAAAGGTACCAATAGCTAGTCATGCCTGATATGCATTCGGTTTAGACCCAATCTTCCTGAAGGGAAACGTGGGTCACATCCCCACCTTGTACCTGCACACCGCATGCCTGGCCAACATGGAGGGAAGGAGGAGAGGTGGGGGGCAGCCTCCCTGAGGCACAGTTTCCTGCCCTATGGCACAAATTTCACTGGGTGACATGAAAATCCTGTCAAGCAATGACACTTCCTGAGCTTAGGTGGAATTTTCTGGCTACCAGAACGTGTCAGCTAATTAGTACTTAAACGTCTGTGTAGCAAAGGCTGTACATGTATGACTTCTATTTTATATTTAAATTGTTTCATTCATTTTTAACTCATATATGTGTATTTGATATTATTTCAAGAATTTCTAATCTCTCAAGATTAAGTTTTATCTGAAAAGTACATATATATATATATATGCAACAGGAATAGATGGATTTAATTTTTTTCCCTGTCTTAAAAAACACAAAGGTATGAAAATAAAAAACCAAACCCCAATGAAGTATATGGTGTCCACCTAGTAAAAGCAATTAACAATTTAGATAATTTTGAGGCAGAGAAGCCCAAAATGGACCCTGGAAGCTACTGGAGAGGAATGGAAAATCTGTATCCACCACACAGGAAGGCAGAGCCTGGCACTGCTCAGTCCACGCTGCAGGTGCCTGATTAGTCACGGCAGTTTGCACCCATGCACTCTCTCCAGGCACCCATCCAGAGCCTGCCTGAATTTCCAGAAGGCGCATTGGTACATTGGGCTGCCCTTTCTGGTCCCTCCTAGCCAAGGCTTGATGGTGTAATAAGGAAGGTGTGGCTGGTGAACCATTGCTACAAGATGCTTATAAGATGGTGTTAATTTCTTAAACATATTTCACCTTTCCTCATGCATCAGGCTTCCTAACTGACAGCCTTTGGGTTTTGTTGGTGCTGGCTGTACACCTGCGCCTGTCCGTGCATTAAACCTTGACTGTAGGACTCTCGTCACAAATGAACTGTCAAATCATTACTACGTTTGATGCAGCATAATCTGTCTTGAAATTAGAATTGGTCCATCCAGGCTCAAATTTCACTTGCTACTGAGGCTAATACACTGTTTTGAATATGCATTCATGGAGATTCACATCCATTGGGATCCAGAGGGAGTACAAGTTAAGAGCAGATTTTCTGAATTAGCATGTCGAGAGGGAAGGGTCTTTCATTTAGACTGCTGCAGATGCCTCTCCCTCTTGTTCATTACAATTGCATTTCATCAGCTTTATGATGTCCACATGTCAATTGAGTGTGAGGATTTTGCACACAAAAGAGCCTCAGGGAAAACGACTTCACTAGCTAATCAGCTGATTATCATACCTCAAATGGGCTGCAGTATGCTGCTCCAAATACTATATCAGCGAGAGTGGAATTGAAGATTAAGACAGCAAAAAGAAAGCTCTACAGCCCAGTTAAAAAAAAAAAAAAAAAAAAAAAAAAAAAATCAAACAGGAATTTGTCAGGGATAGAAAGAAGCAAATATAGTTGGGACAAGAGCCTTTGAAATATCCTGAGGCTGATTAAAAAAAATAACAAATGACTTTCTTCAAAAGGTGTTGGGGGGTGAAAGGTTAATTAACTGTATTATCTGCCTGTTTATGCCCAGCTGTGTAAAGCTCAATAACACAAGCTCCCACCCTGGTTTTAACACTGCATCCAAGAATCAAGACCAGTTGCAAGAACAGCCTCTCCTAATAATTGAATTAGCCTCAGAGCAAGCTGGATGCTCGCAGCAAAGCAGACTTGCTCTCACGCCCTCCCTCTACGTGGCTCTATCTCCTATTGGGATCTGCTGTCTGCATGGGGTTCTGTAATGTATGGTTCTTAGAAACCAATTTCAGTAAATGATCAAAACAGTAATAAAGAGGCTCCTATGCAGAGTCTTGCACAATAGCTCCTGGTAGCTCATATATATGGATTCCTCCAGCCCATGAATATAGATCTATAAGAAGCACCATTTAATGGTTAGTGTGGGCTTTTTCTTTTTGTCGGAAATTTACTAAAGTTTTATCCCAGCTCCCTGGAGTCCTCCCCAAGTCTATCTAAAATGCAGTTAGAGCAGAGGCTGTCTTTTGCTTCACGGAGCGTCTGCCTTATGCTTTCATCAGAGTAGTCTAACTCACACAGATGCACTATTTAACAATGCCAACCCCTGCCTTCATCAGAAGGGGGAAGGTTGCAAAGCTGAGCCCTGAAGAATAAGGGGGGCAGGTCCCCTGTGATCGGCGAAAGCTGAACATCGGTGCCAGTTTCCATCTGTCATGATAGCCTATCTCCGAACCTTCAATCTGTCAAAAGCTTGCTGCCTAGCTGAAGGCTCCAGGAGATTTGGTGCACTAAACACATTTGACAACAGCATTATCACTGCAAGGAGCCCAGCAAAATGCCATCAATGTGTTAATTGTAGCCAGCTATGTAAAATGTCACTTCCCATATCATTTTACAGCAGCTTTGCCTATTTTGCAGCTCCTAATTTTCCACTCTTTATAAATATGTGGCTTGTTCATGTGGAAATGTGGTTCTTTCTTCGTGTCAGCTATCGCTTGGGGTTTTTTTTTCCTAAATGGATGTTTAATTTGGGTGTAATGCATTGCTCCAAGAAAGCAGCAGTATCTATGGAAAAATTAATGAATAAAAAGCAATTGTGGAAATGAATTGTCCGTACGTTGCTACTGCTCTAATTTTATATCTCATTGGAGATTTTTTCTGGGTTTGTACATTCTTTAGTGTATAAATGATTCATTTTGCTGCTGTTGCTGTAAACTCCCCTTATCAAGTGCATGATATTGCTACATTTCTGAGAGTTTTCCTCCATCGTGATGTAAGAACACTTTTGTAATGACAAGCATGAGAGTACAGCATAAATAAATGAAAAATCCCCCTTAAAGGTATGAATGTGCTTTTTAGCACCCAAGTAGCTAATATTCAGTTTCTGGTACAACCAGTGCCAGGTGTTAAATTTCTCTAGTTACTGTCACTAATGCAAATTAGGTTCTTTTTGTGCTCATAAAAAATCAAATCCACATTAGAAATTAGCTATAAAATGTAATGACTTAAATGCTATAGTGTTTTACAAATCTCCCTGCATTTCTGTAGCAGATAATGCTATAAAACTAGGAAAAGATAATAAAATATGGTAGAAAGTTGAGTTATTTAAAGGTCTTTTGTGACTGCTTCCTCAGGTATTTGATGTATTATTTTGCTTTCTTTCCTTGTTGGTTGAAATGAGCATACTTATGATTTCATTTCTTTACCAGATTAGATGTAATCAAAGTCTCCTTTGAATTTCGTGTTACCCTAGCTGCAAAGGCTGTTTGCATTATTGTAAAAGATCATGTCGTGAAGTTTACAATATATGTGCAACTTCTAGTCATTGGAATTGTAAATGTGTCTGACAGCTCTTAAGAAAGTTGCAGTGATCTTGTTAGTGGCTGTAATACTGAGATATATAGGGATCTGTGACAATTTTCCAAACTGATTTTTTTTTTTTTGTGCCCTCCCCTCCCCCCAAAGGTCTTTGAAAAGCAAACAGAGGAAAAAAAAAAAAATAAAATAAAAAACGATGTTCTGCCTGAACATAACCAGTACAACGTTCATTAAAAAAGACCATTTATATATCAGGGAAAAAAAGTCGTAAAAAAAATGCTGAACAGCAAAATCTGTGTTTGTCAATATTTAAATTGTAGGAAATACTACACAGTTGTGCAAAATTCATATTTTGTCATCTCCTGCCAAGTACTTAATTTAAGGTATTAAAACAAAATTGCAGTGAAACTTTGTCCTAGATGGATAGCATATTTCCTGCATACTAAAGGAAGTTTTGATTAAAATTAACATTTCTGAATTCCTGCGTTAGAGTGAATTCAAGCTCTGCAGTTCATGTTCTGCCTCTTTTCCATGAGAAGCATAAAAGAAATGTCATACAGCTCCCTTGCAGCCATTGCCATGGGATGCGACCAGGGCACGGCACTTTCTCTGCAGATTTCAGGCACTCTCTCCTTTAGAAAATATTTTCCCTGTCTATTTTCTATGTTGCCGAAACAAAAGTCACTGGAGATGTTAAATACTTTTGTTCCATATACAACCCATTATGCATCCTAATTCTCATTTTATAGTCATGAATGCGGTAGTCCCAATTCAGATCCCATCTGGGTCAGAGCATAAATGTGTGGATTATCTCAAAGCCAGTCAAGAAGACTCGCAGAAACTTTTTTGGGAGCAAAGGCAAGATGACTGCAACTCTCCACCTTCAGTGACCGTGGTAAAACAATTGCCTCCATTACCTGCAGCTGGACGCAAGGTAAGCAGGGGAGAAATACAACTTTCACAGCTAATTGGGAGAATGATGGTTTTTTTAGAGAAAAATTCTGTTCAAGATCCAGACTACTGAAAGGATGTTAGATGGATGTCATTAACTGTGAAATAATGTGACAGTAACAGTCTGTTGTGGCACCTGAAATCTGGACCACATAGTTCCTTTTCTTGAAGTCTAGGTTTTCAAAAGTGACTAGGAAGGAGTAAGAGTGAGAAATGAGTTTGGGAGTCCCAGATACAGTCTTTTTAGAAAGTGCTATGGGTCTTCTCTCCAAAAATCATGTGAAGTGCTTCAGGTACAAGAAGTTTAAATACGTGGTCTCTTGAAAATCTTGGCACAAAAATTCATCAGGAAAGTCCAGTCAGCGCAAGGAACACGCACTCTTTATGTACTTGGCTGATGAGTCAATCAAGCACTTATTCCCTAGTACCGCGGGCATGGAATATTAATATAAAATCCATCTTAAAAATAAACAATAATTTAGAATAAAAGAAAGAGATACTGAAACATGAGGAGCAGTACCTGGTATGGAGGTATATAGCCTTCACCACCTCATTGTCACGTCTGTGTGCTGCTCTGTGCCACCCTTTTCTGCTGACCCGTCCAGTCACAGCAGCAGATGATCTTGATGAGTTGCATGAAATGCAAAGCACATGAGCATTTAGAGATTTTTTTATTATTATTTAAACCTTTTGAGAATATTAAAAAAAGAAACAAAAAAAAAAAACTTTCACATTTTCAAACACCGCCTCTCCATTTCCACATCAGGACACTATCCATGTCATGCTCCTATATGTTGAGTTCAAGGACAGCTTGAAAGACTGAGACTCATCTCAGACTGTTACATGAGGTATATATGGCCCCAAATTAAGTAATCAGCCATTATACCATGCATTCTGATTTTTCAAAAGCCATTGGGAAGCTCAAAGCTGAAATATAAGGCATTGTCAAACCTGTCACCAAATATAATTGGTGTTAAAAATTCTTGGGGCTTTATGTATTCCCAGAATCACCCAGTTCCATTTAGTTAGCTGAAAGAGCAAATATCTGAAACAAGTTTGTTCCCAACCACTCAGCTTGAAAGGAGTGCATGAGCAAGTGTCTATATTTCTAGTAGAAGAGTACTTGAATTTTTATTTGTCATTTCCCTGATAGTTTTCATTATACACATCCCCCTGTATGTCTTCAAGATACTGGCATGGTGCAAAATTAAAACTAAAATCAACACTAGTGATTATTTGAATTAGATTGTTTTATTCTAACCAACCTTTCTAGTGCTTATTACATTTTAAATATGTGTTGTCAGGGTAGGTTCTTAGCAGACACATACCTTGCTGCACAGTATTGGTGGGACTACGCTACCGAGTATTTGACCTGCCTTGCAAAAAACTTAGTTTTGCAAGATTTTTGCAGCAGTCAGGATTTAGTTCATGCTGCAAGAAGCAGAAATTCAATTTTCCTGCATGCAATTGTGTTTGAGCCTCCAGAAGCTTGAGCAATGGAACTAGAAAAGATTTTTCAGTTTTGCTCTGTGTTTAATATATTATCTTTCCATTTGCAGTGCCATAACCATGCAAAGAGGTAGAGAATGTTTTCCCATGATTGCCTGTGGTTAGTTCCTCCAATATTAAATTCTTATATTGAATTCTTGTTTTTTCTGTTTTATAGGTGTTGTAGCAGATTGACAAATAGACATGCTTCTGCTAATAATGATAGGTAAGGAAATTTTAATTGAGTCATAAAAATAAATTTTTTTTTAAATTAAGTAACGGTAGCAGAACTCTAATTGTAAAAAATTATGCCATTGTAGTAAGAAATGTAAACAGCAGCATGTGGTCTACCCTAATAAGATGAATTGGATGAGCTTCATATTTTAAATAGCAAATATTCTCTTTATCATTTTTTCCATGAAAAGATATATCTTAATGAAATATTTCATGTAACAGGTATACCTGCAAAAATGACCTGACAAACAATGTCAGGAAATGGCATAATTCTCCAAGTATTTAATTCACTGGAGTTTGACTGTTCAGTTCTGAGTTACAAGGAGAGTTAATTGCCTATTATTTTTATCTGAAGTGATATCCAAATGTTCTGGTCAATAAGTCATCACCTAAAAAAAGACACTATTTGGATTGAGGTAACCAGAATAAACAATATGCAAGGTGAACACACTATCAAAAGTGTGATCTTTCTTTTTCTGCTCTCTATGCTGATATAACACTAAGGCAGTATCAGGCAGATGCGTTGGGGTCACCTAATCCTAATTTGGTGTCTGGACCAAATCAGCTGTTCCCCACTGCAGAAAGCACTGGGGTGGCATCTTCCAGTTCAGTACTTGTGTAATGTAGGCCTGAACTGAAAGACTTGGTTCTGGAAAGTAAATCCTTCCTCTACTGAAGCCAATGGGGAATGTCATCAGTGACTTCATGGGAATATCCTGCCGTTGTGACTCTTAGATAATTTCTGAACTGTTTGAAACTCAGAGGAAAAGGCCAACGTGTTTTTTCCAGTCTGGATCTGGACTGAGCCATGGGGACAGACACAGCCCTAAAAATCAGAGATTTGCTATAATTTTTCACCTGAGTTGTTGTGAAGCCCTCATCTTCAATAAAATAAGATTTTTCTACCCTATCTTCTTTCACCCCTTTTCTTAATTTATTTCTACTTTGCAGAAACTGTATTTTTCAAAATGCACTAATTGATAGCACGGGGAAAAGGAGACCTCTGTTTTCATACCTCCTTATAGGCAGTTTTGTGAGATAGTAGTATACATATTGAGCATCACTACCTATGCCACTCTTTGTTATCTGCTAAGCAGAACATGTTATTTTTCTAGCAACATATAAAGCAGGCAAATGGCTGCTCATCATCTTTTTTTTCAAAAATTTTGTACATGCAATTCTCTCCTGGCTAATAGCTCCTTCTATTGTTCATGATTTATCATTGTCAGGGTTCTTCAAGTTTCCTCCTTATCTATTTTGCTGGAAATCTGTCCATTTTAAAAAGACAGTCCGGATTTAATTAGCCCATGCAGCATATTCTCATGTAATAGGCTAAAGCATGTATTGTTTTGGAACATGTAACAGTATTATTATTACTTTCACTGGTATATTTTTGCTCCAATTCTTTCTTCCTCTCATTTTTAACTCTTCTAAACCACTATAAAGTAAGTATCAAAGGTATCCTGGGTAATTAGCCATTACAGTACTGTCACAGAAACCTCTGCAGTCAATACAGAGATAATTTGGGCAATGGTGAATGACAGCATTGTCCAGACTTTTGGGATAATCAAGGACACATCCAGCTGTACCAGACATCTGTCAGACCCATGAATCATTTCAAGTAGCTTTGCAATAGCCATGCAACTGAGCAAAGATAAACATTCCAGCAGCACACAGCCGCTAGGAAAAATACTGTTCCTACCAGGAAACATTTACTTGCTTCATGCTGCAGGCTTATTGTTCAAAGCAGAAAAGGTACCACACAAGATTTTTTTCTGATTTTGGAGGGAGCACGCATTTGTAACATTATCTGCTGTAGTAAGAAGGTGACTGAAATAGCACACACTACACATGCACACACACGTTCACTAGAACTACTGGAAGAAAAAGAGCAAGGGGAAAAGTTACACAAAAAAACCAAAGTATGCAGTGTGACCTCTTTCAAATAAGAGTTTTTGTACTGTTTACATCAGCCTGAATTTACTGGTTGTATATTTTCTAGATTTTGCATATGTATGGTGAGACCGCTATTCACTCTAAATATGTAGCAAGATTAATAAGGAGACAGAAAACTCTCTGGTACTTCCCTGTTGCTGTCACCTTATTGTTGTACTTGTGTTGGAGAGTTGAAAGAAAATAAACCTAGTGCTGCACTTTGTCCTGAGGAAGATCAGTGGGCGAAGTCTGGAGGCATGAGTTTTGGGCTTTGCTGTGTCACTGTCGCCTGCCTGGCTGTGGGCAAGTTTCCTCCAGTCTCTGTGATTTGGACTCCCCATCCCATCAGGCAGACCTTCTTTGCAAAGCACACTGATATCTATCCATTGGATTAAGGTTATTCTCACTGCTTTGCAGATGGGTGGGAGTTGCTGCTTTGTCTAGCATGTCGGCTTGCCAGGATGAGTTAAGATTAAGAGAAAATGTCTGGTGGGATGAGGTGAGCCAGTTTCCCTTCCTCACTTGAGGTGACCACAGATCATGGAAGTGAGCAAGGGCCAGCCCAACTCGCATTCAGACAGCATGGCTTTTGCTGCACTCTGCAGGCAGTGAAACTATACGGAATTGCTCCTAATAATTCCATAAAAATACTATAATTATAACATATTGTAAAGGAGACTTCAGAACAACTGTGAGGTATCTGTCATACAAACATCTGCTATAGGCTTATTTGAAATGCCATTCTCTCCACTGGCATTGAAATTTTTTGTGTTTTCTTTTCTATCTTATGTATGGAAACAGATGGGAAAAGTGCTATTAAGACTGCAGGGTAGCAACTGAAAAGTTTTGTTAACCTCCATCCAAGAGTCTAAGAGCAAAGCAGCGCTGGTGGAGAGGACTCCCGAAGGCTGTTGCTGGTGAGTGGAGGGGTGGCACAGGAGGAGGAGCTGGGCTGGGAGGTGCTGAAAGCAGTCGATGATCTGGCAGAACGCAGAGATTGATTTGTTGCGAGTGGTGTGAATGCAGCAATTGCTTTTGGAAAGCAAGAGGAAGAATTACTGGTGAGGTTGTGACTGACAGATTGGCAGCTTTCCAGTGACAGACTAAGGGTTGCTGAAGTATTTGGAGAGAAAGAGTGAGCCCACCACAGAGAAAATGCCATGCATTGAGGTTGCTTCTCATTATGAAGATGAAGAATTGTATCTTGAAAAGTTGACAGAGATGTTGACAAACTGTTGCTGTGTCCTCTAAACTTGTGTTTGCCTTTGTCCCCTGCTTTGGCCTTTTTCTCTCCCACCATTCCCAGCTGCCGCTGCAGTTCAGTGCCACTGTCACTTAGCTCTGAAATTTGGTTAATTTAGGAACCCGTGCTCCTTTCTTAGCAACAAAGGTTTTCTTCTCTCTTCTGTACATGGGTATATTTCTTTGTTCTGAGACTGAGTGTAGTAGATTGCCAGCTTCTAGAAATGCTTGTTTGTAGAGGATACTCACTCAGGGCAATCAGGTACACTTTAATAAAGCAGTGTACTTGAGCCTGTGTGCTCCCACTTGATTTCTGAGTTCTCCTGGCATCAATTGCTGGTAGTTCTGTACTGACCTACAGTGCATATAACTCCAGTTCCTAATCCATAATGCATGGCCCACGCTGTTTTGATATAATGTTGGTTTTTTCATAAGTTTTTGTCTCAGTGATTAAATGCTTGAACACACAAAAAAATCAGATCCAGTTTTCCTTTTGCGGCATGCTCTTTTCTAAGGTTTGCAATTCTGTGTGCCAGTGGAAAACGACGTAGCTGTTAGTGATTGCAGTATCCCTCCAGTTGTGTTGGCTCCTTAATGTCACCATTTGTATTGCTAAATGTTTTGATCACTGATAAGAGGGAGTAGTTATTGACTGGGTTAGGCAGCAATAACACCCCCCTCACTATATCTATTTGATTTGTAGGTTATTTCTGCTATTTCGATTTCCTGAGTTTATGTTTACAAAGATGCTGTTGACTTCAAATATAGAGTTGAGGATTTGATTTATTGTTAAAATTCTTTTTAGCATCTCATAGTAGCAATCCCTTCAGATTGTCACCTACCCTGTCACCCTCAAGCTTTCTTTTAGTATCTTTATGGAACTGTTCAGACCTTTTTTTTTTGCTTTAAAATAATCTCTAGCTGTTTAGTTGCAATTCATTTTCCCTGTGATATTTTTCAAGCATTTGCAGCTTGTGCAGACCTCCAGAAACAGAATTCTCCCTGCAGCCAAAAACCCTGAGCATGTTCATTATTTCTGTGCTGAAAGCACTCCAATTTTGCCATGTTGCAGCAGGGAACCTTTAACTTCATTTGCTTTTATACCTGGTTTTGCACAGTTGTGCTCATTCATAAATGTGAAAACTTACTTCTCTTACTTCCTACAGTGTACATATAATTCTTACACTGGAAACCCTGTGCAACCTATCTGTTTATTTTTAACTCCTTATGCAAATTATTGCTCTTAAATACTCTGTTATCATATGGTAGGTTCTCTGGGGCTGTTACTTTTCTCTATTCTTGTGGTTTGATTTCAAGCAAGATTACTTCAAGTTAATGTGTCAGACTCTTTGGACTGGCAAAGCCCTGTCCAGTACAAATAGCAATGGTCCAGAGGAACTTGTTGCCACAGAATATGCTAGAAACCAAAATTATAAATGAGTTTTAAAAGTGATTAGACAAATTCATAGATATTTGAGCAATTTGGTAGTTATTAAATGAAGTGATCCAGACAAAACAATTGATTACTGGCAACTAGGTTAGTATAGCTGAGGAAAATTGACTCTGCACATATGTTTTATTTTATACTCTCTTCCGAAAGAACTAGAGCTGTTGAAGAGGAAGTACATATACAGGTAGATGTCTGCCCTGATCTGGTTTATACTTCTAGGCAGTGCTTGTGGCCTTTTTATTCTTGCAAGTTCATTTCCAGAAAAAGGCTAATCAAAGACACATTAAATTTGACTCAAAGTATTCTAAAAGATTAGAAGAGTTCCTACAAAAATATGTCTTGTCTGAGCATGGGCAGTTGAGTTACTGTGTCTCCAGCAACAGAAAAGTCTCAATAATAGACACCCCCCCGCCCCGCTTCCCCATCATTATATGATCTCCCATCAGGAACAGGTTCAAAGGTCCCCAGGAAATGAGAGACCATGCCTCCTTAGGGTTATAGTAATCTCTAACTGTCAGTATGCGGGAAGAATCTGGCCCTGTGCCTTTAGTCACTTAAATCACATAAAGACTTAACTATCTACTATTGCTTTTTCATAATCCACTTTAATTGCCATTGATTTGTATGTTCAGAAAGCGACCTGAGCTGACTGAAGTGTTTCTTCTGTGTTTGTGGTTGATTGTCTGCTCTGCAGTCCTTGAAACACTCTATTTGGGGTCCCCACTGAAAGCTTTTCCTAGGTAACATCTCCGTGTTTTCAAGGCAGGGTTTTGCTTGCAATGCAAGGATGACACGAGGCAGGTCACTTCTGTATGTGTGTTTGGCTGTCATCTTGTTACCCTCTTCCTGGCTTCCATTCTCCAAGGTCATCCATGCTTATAAAAATGAATGGATGTATTTTAAGAAGATGAACTGGCAAACAGTTATTTAATCAATTATGCAGGACCAGATTTATTACTGAGAACAATCTGGATAAAGACATCCCACAAAAATAATGTTTAACCA
>NW_010291636.1:14497-18778 GCF_000700745.2 Antrostomus carolinensis | reverse complement strand
GTGTTTAATTGCTTGAACTCTGTGAGGAGACTAATCCAGTGGAGACTCTAATGTGATCAAGAAACCATTTAACACGTGCAAATATATTTCATGTTTTACAGCTTGAAATTTTCCATTTTAATTTACAGTTAATCTGCTGGGCATTTGAATAATATGCAATTTCGTGTTTAAGAAGAAAGTTGCTGTGTTTTAAACATTATTGGGTACTTTGTTGATCTAATATACAAGGGAAGTTAACTAGACAGAATTTCCATGCAAATAAAGAATAGATCAAAAGGAAAACAGGGTTGATTTCTTTTAAATGTCATATGTCGTGGTGATCAGGCATACATTGGGCTGATTGAGCCTACTTCCACCACCCCAGAAAGAAGGGTCATTGTTCCTGCTAGCTCTTTAGTAAGGACAAAGTCTTGCATGATGCAGGCAGTCTGCAGCAGAGCTGTAAACGAGATAGGGAGATGGGTAGTTTAGCTGTGTGAAACGGTTGGGATTCAATTTGAGTAAGCTGAGGCACTACTGAGCATTCTGATGAGACTGGCTGGTGTTGATTACATATGGATGCCCCAGTGCCACCACTGTGGTGACAGACAGACAGTTCCCAGTTGTGGCAGCTGAGAAGGGATCATCTGGGTTGTGTCTTCATGTGCAGAGTTTGGTTAGAAACATGAGTCTGATGTTCAAGAACAGATAGCAAATACATGAGTAGGTGGGACCAAAAGTAACTCTCATCTCAAGAGAGTGTGACTGCCACAGGTACCTCCTACTGAAAAAAGCAGCTGGGAGAGCTTAGTTGTCTGGAACATCATCTTCTGTGGTAGCAGAAAATCTCAGTAGATATTTCAGATTACTTACCTGAGTTCACAGCAAATGTTATTTAATACAGCTTGAGCTTATTTCTGACAGTAATGGCAACATAAAAAAAGAAGGGAAACACTAAGAACAGGGAAATTTTAATGAAATTTTTTTAGTACCTATCTCTTAAAAAATTAACAGTTACTCTTATGATGAAGAAATCAAAAGCACAAGTACAGAATATATATCGTCTGTTTAGACAATAGAAAAAGATCTTGTATTTCATTTGTACAAAAAAAGTTTCAATATTGGGGGGGGAGGGGCGGAAATCAGCTCCAAACACAGAAAAACAGCAGACTTGGCTGTATGAGTTTTTCTCAGGAGAAGACTTCTGAAAAAGGAGAGAGAAACATCTCTTAGGGATGATCAAGAGCAGTAAATTCCAACACTTTGCCAATTTTACAAGTCTTCATCACCAGATAGAAGTGTGGACCTTTATGGAGTGAATAGAGCTTGCTGATAAAACAGATTGTGTGTCTTTGCTGCCTCTTGCAGGCCTTTAGTCTCTGGATTCTCAGAGGTCACCAGTACAGAAGCTGTTTAGACACAGTTGTAGCTAAATGTGATATGGCCTCAGTGCAGGAGAGTGGGATTAGGGGAATGCTTCAAGCCTCTCCCATGTATGTGATTTTATAACTGAACTCTACTGCATCTACTTAGTGGCATTAAATGCTGGCAGCAGCAGCAGCAATATCCTACCACACCTGTGCGGTCCAAATCTTTGTTTCTATAGGAAATCCTGCAGGCATAGTTAGGGAAAGGGAAACTATGCTAGAGCTTTGGAGACTTCTCACATTTGATTGTGTTGTAAACTGGGAGAAGATCCGGAAGGTGGGAAGTTCTCCCTTTCCACTACCTTTCAGGATGAGGTTTGTGGGAGGTCTCTGGAAGGGAAAAAAAGGATGGTAGAGGCTGGTTACATGCTTTTATTTTCATATTAAATGCCAAAGGGATAGGGTTTGCAATGTAATGACTTCTTGCCTTACACATGTACCTACACCTTTGCATTCCACTTTGAAACATAATGGTAATGTGCAAAGGTAAATACATAAACATAGCAGATAGAACTTCCCAAGAATTGAGAAAGAATTAAACCATATTTTAATGAAATATTAATATACAACATCTCTGCTATGTCATTGCAATGTTTTAAGTAATTTGTAGAGTTATGTGAAAAAATTATATAGATAATTCTAAATTCTCTAGGCCTAATCTGTACCAGAGAAAGCACGTTAATGCTTCCCCCACCCTACGGATGGAAATAGAGATAACCCCTCCCTGTTCTTTGTACTGTAAGCTAAAGACCAAGCTAAAAAAAGATGAGATGTCAGAAGGCCCTGTAGGAAAAATATCTCACATCTTCAGGTTACGAGTCTCTGAGCAGGGATCTGATGTTTTCAAGAGAGCCCTCTCCTCTCTTGGTGAGACTCTTTCTAAAGTGGCCTACCAAGTCTTTCAAGTACAGTAAGACTGGATCTTTCTTTCATGTAAACATCATGTATGAGCCTGCTTTTTACAGAGGAATCCATTCTGAAATTCATGTGTATGTGGCCCTGATTTACAAATAAAGAATATATTCTCTTGTAAGTGGTAGTTGTACGTTTGCATTTGTAAGAATTTGCCTCTATAGTTTTCACTTAGCATGGTGACCATTTTAAGCCATGTATAATTAATCTGCAATGGAAATTAGTTGTTTATTTATTATGTAAGTATGCCTTTTATTAAAACTACTTTGTGAAAACCTAATTGCTACTACAGTACTATAGCATAACAGTCCCTCACATAAATACATGATTATTATATACAGTCACTTATCTGTGAACGAGCTCTGCTACTACTTTCCTTAATTAAGGATACAAAGGGCTCCTTCATCTTTGCATATTCCCTAGCTAGGACATTGATACTCATTATTTCCTAAGTCCAAACACTGAAACTGTGTCAAGAACACATCTATCACCAGATGGGTACTTATAGTCAGCGGAATTTTCAACTATGTCAGCAAATTCAGCAATTTGCAATTTCTGTATGTCTGACATGTTTTTATTGGTGAAGATCACTTTCAAATACCAAGATCATGAGAATGATTCCTCGGTTAGTCTCCTCAGCAGTCGAACATAATGACAGTAATTAACAGCCTGTGATTAGCAGCCACTCCAGAAAGTCTTTGAATGTTAATTTGCTTCAACTAATATGCAGCACTTCTGTGTAATGAGATCTATGCTATAGGTTCACAGTGAAAGCAAATTATTTTCCAGCATTTAATCATACAAATGATTCTCAGTTAATCACTTGAACAGTAAACCTCAATGTTCTAATAAGTGACATTTGTTTTTCTGTCATTTGATTTATTACAAATGTAGGTGATGGTATGGTATATCGAGCACTATTTCTTCAAAAGGTCATGAACACACGTGATATTCCTGTAGATCACATTGTAACTGAGGTGATCTCATTTTACCTTCTCAAAGCAAGTATTTTCAGCCTTCTCTTTATACCCCTTTTTTCTTTGTGAGTCTTTTTCCTCTTGTTTTCCCAAAAGTATTAACCCTTAATTACGTTTCCTCCTTTTCCCACTGTAGATTTCCAGGAAATCTCAACCAGTTGCACTTCAGTGCACTTGAAGAGGATTGAAAGGAAGCAGGACAGAAGGAGGTCACGTTGCCCATTGGCAGGAGAGATCATGAGAAAACCACAACAGCATAAGGAAGTACCTACATGAACTGCTGCGGTCCTTTTTGTGTTTTACATATGCAAAGACTATCTACACTTTTTGTTATTAAGAATGACCAAATTATGTCCTAGATGAAGGAGTCAAACACATTAGAAAAAAACAAGTTTATTACATGAGTGTAAACTTGACAGAAAATGCCTTCTCTCTTCTTACAGCTGCTCGGGCAAGTATGTCATGAGTGAGTGACACTACAGATTGCTTTCCTCCAAGACTGCACTTAGAAATCCACGAGGAGTAGTATTTCACAAGAAGATTGCACAGCCTTCCTGGTATCATGAGATGCACATGAACAGTCTTTAGACATCTGAGTACTGCGGAAAACACCTGCATCCCTCAGAGAGAGTCAAAGTGAAGGGAGCTCCAGCAAAAGGACAAGTGACAATGTCCATCTGATGCAGTGGCATGAACTCTGAGACTCTCATGGGCTGCTTACTTTCTCCTTCTAGAAACCTCTGCGATCAGAGCCCTCTGCATCAGCATAGTCCTGCTGTGGGCCCTGGGCAATACCCTCCGTAGCCATTCTATCTTCTACTTCAGTTCACAATTAGGAGAAAAAATAGAGGTAGATAATTTGGGAGCGGTGTTCTGGGTTTATTTTTAATCTACTTTTTACAATTCAAGTTTTTAATATGCAAACACATGCTTGTTTGTCCCTCCCCCTTCTGGATACTACCTCTTCGTTGCAGCTTTGCTCTAGT
>NW_010291636.1:0-14463 GCF_000700745.2 Antrostomus carolinensis | reverse complement strand
AGTAGCTTCACTTTGAAGTATTGCAGCAAAGTTCAGTCCTGGAGTGAGCATAATAAACAACGCCCTTAGCTGGAGTCAAGCATGAACTAGTCCTAAATGCCTTAAGAAATCTCCCCAACTTATTTCAATTTGGCTATTGGACCAAATTTTCCCCCTTGAACCAAGTTCTAAAAGCAAAGAATATGGTAACAATGTAATCTTTTATTTCTTCAAACACCCTTGGCATTGCACAGGAAACTTCATCTGACGTTTTGTGAAGTGTCTGATGCCTTGTTTGGGAAAGGGGTGGGTGGAGCACCTGTATCTAATTCTGCAAGCTGGTGCCTGCCAGTAGGGACAGGTTTGTCGCTTTTTTTAGCAGCATTCACCCAGCACAAGAAAGAGGGGATTTTGAAAGTCAGCAATCCTGCAGATAGGTAAAATGAAGGGGAATGGATTCTAATCTAATTGTAAATGCCTTGCTTTTAAAACACTTCTTGTCAATAAATCTTTCCATTAACGGTCATGCTGGCAGCCAACAGCACGGTCAAATCAGGAGTCCAGCTCCAGTTGTGATATCATATTTCCATCATTCAACATACAAAAATTTGTAGAAACTTGTACATTGAATTGGCTGATTTAAAAATGCATTCAGTCTTCAGGAGCTTGTTTTGGTAGAAGTACCGAGAATTTCACACTCTGACATATTTTTACCATTCTGCCTTTTATGTTGAGCTTACCACCTGAAAGAGGACCTATTCAGAAACCAACCTAGAGGCTGAGCAGAGGGTTGAGAGTGGGAGATCTTAAGCCACAATTACATTTTTGTAGCTGAGTTGCTGCATGGGCTTAAGCAAGTCATTTTCCAGGAAATAATATCCCTCCATCCCAGGGATGAATAATGTTGGTTGATATTTAGTTAATGTTTTTAAAAATTTGGAATTGTCTATAAAGATGCAAGTACAATCCTTTTCCCCATTATATTGCATCTATCACTATAAAGTCAGTCAGGGGTTGAGCTAAGTTCTCTTTCTAACAAATTTTACCTTGTATTTTTGGTCGCTGTCCAATTTTCTTCAAACTCCTGTCAGTCATACATGGGTAAGGGGTATTCTTAGCTTTCTATCACTTTGCTGCTCCTCCAGCCCTGAGTGTCCTTCTATTTCTTTAATTTTGGTCCTATGCAGACATAATGCCCTCTCTGGATATTGAAAACTGGTACCATGTATAGCTTATTAAGCTAAATTCTAAATCCACTGGCCCACATTCAGGTTACTCAAGATTAAATATAACTTTAAAAAACAAAAAACAGTTTTTGAAGTAGTTTAGCTGGTACACTTTTCATTTGTTTCTTCTGTTCATACTCTTTTTACTAAAAGCATGTAGATCCATCCACTTGTAGCAGCATTCCTCCAACACTATCATGAGATTCACTAGCGATGTTCTGTAAATGCCAGCCAAAATCTATCTGCGAGAACATCTGCTCAACAGTGCAAAACTGATGTAATTACCAACCATCATCTTTTATCCTCCTGCTGGGGCAACTGCTCCAAAGCATGACTTTTTGCCCTGAGCTAACAAGATCCAGAAACTTGCTGTTTATGTACAAATCCTGCCACAGAAAACTAACATGGCTATATACAAATTCTAGCAGAATCTTTCAGCTACAAGAGGTAACGAATACCCAAGTGGAATGGGTCTTGTGGAAATATTTAACATTTTCTATGTTCTTATTTGGTGTTTCTGTTTCGTACATTGTTGCTTTATGGGATTATTTTTAGTGGTTGGCAACCAACATACAAAATAATTATTTTCAAAAAATACAGAAATATATATAATAGTGAAAAGGGTGTTACAGATGCTCAAATTTGACTGCAATTAAGTTATAACAGGTTGTCATGTATGTATGTGTAAATAGATGATAGATACTAGGAGATTAATATTGTGTACATACAAACGTACACAGTAAGGATACATTGTATTTGGTCGTAGGAAAAACAAATTCACATGCTTTATAGTAGTACTGCAGGATATATGTTGCAGAAACCTTCAATACGTATCCCATACTTTTCAGCAACTTGTTTCTGATTGTGTACTGATATCTTCCACTCTGAGAATTGTTTCCAATATTGAAAACCTCCAAAAGCTTTCAATTAATTACAGTTTTCTCTCTGAAGCAACCTTCAGAGAGAAGAAATGCTTCCATTTTCCTTGCACTGTGTAACTGACTTCTAGAGAAGCCACCTACGCTGGTGGCAGGTTTCACATCCCATGTCTCTGGTTGACTCTTTAGACATCGAAAATATAATATGCATCCAAAGCATAAAACTCTGACCACCTCAGGGCAACAAAGGTTATAATTGCAGGGTCATATATTCTCAAATAATGTTGGTTTCACCTTATTCCTGGGGAATGGAGCTCTCCTTCCTGATCTGGATGAGCTCTACCTCAAGATCACACTGGGAAGAGTGTGCGATTTTGCACCAGTGTAACCTTGTACATTAGGTGATTAGGGAAAATCACCTAACCTAGTTTTCCAGTCATATTGCTTACAAAAGCAGAGAAACATGGACTGCGGAAATAAATGTGCAAATGTAATACATACAGGCTGAGGTTTCCATTGTATTTCTAAGTAAATACTTTCACAAACCATAGCTGAACTTTTGGCAGAGCACCCTGCCAGCGTTGCCTGCCTAAAAATACATGTCTAGGGGACTCAAGGCAGAACTCCTGTTCACCACTCTCTCTGCTTCTGCATTTCTATGGCTGACAGGCTTGTATTCTGGTTCCTAGAGATTTTGATCACCCCTTAGATCCTCAGTGGGATGATTTCTGCATAGCTGGAGCAGGTAGGACTGTACTGAAATGGGTTTTTTTCATAGCCAGATTTAGCAGTGTCCCGGACACACAGCTATGGATTCCTTCTTGGAGACAGCATAGGCAGCTGAGTATTGGTACTAAATGGCATTGCTTACAATATAAATATATTTCCAAGCAGAATGGTGGGTTTTGCACATTTTCTGCTACGTTCTGATCTTGAGTTAGTCTTAATCAATGCATTCTCATCATTGACATCAGCAGGACTACACTGTGCTACACCAGTGAAGAACTTCAGTCAGCCTTGGTGACTTAATTAAACACTTAAAGAAGATCTGCGGTGGCACCTATTCACCTCTTCATGCAGTTGCACCAGACTTTTTGTTAAACCTGTTGGTTTTTTTATTTCTTTGGACAGTCTTCCTATTGCTACATGTCTGCACTTCATCATCTGAGGAAAGAAGCAATTGCAATGACAGAACTAGACCTTGTTATACTATGAGTAATATTACATACAGTCCAGCACTTCTGGAGGGAATCTTGAATGCTGGTGCTTTATATACATGATAAACAAGGGGAATTTGGTTTGTATTTGAGATAATTTATGGTATAGACTGTTTCAGGTGTAGCTGCTGCTGTGCTGCTGTTTCCTGCCAAGATTCATTACACATAATGGGTTGGCTAACATCTCTGGGACTTCTAAGAAGATGTGTTAAAGAGTCCTAAAAGAAAAGTATGCAGATTATAGCTTCCCAGGTTTTTTGTAAATGTTTTAGACATTTGGAACCTGTCATTAAAATTTTAACAAAAGGAACAGAAGGAAAGCATAGTATGAAGTATTTTCTTCTTTCTATTTTTTGGGGTAATGAATTTTCTGCTTATTGAAGCATATTTTGTGTGTCCTTTGCCTGTTGCTTAATGAAGGGCTAGAGCAGTTATTGTATTGCTTAGTAAAAGCAGTATTGTGTAGCACTAAATATGTATTCCATGTAATCCTAAGTCCTTAAAATTTTTGTGGTTCACGGTTGTGGAGAGAAAATAAGAAATAGAGGTAAAAGCCTATTGGATTAGAATGCTGTGCTTCTAGAAGTTAGCACTTCTTTTGCAGAGGGATAAATGACAGGGGAAGGGTAAGCTGGGACAGTCAGGCTGTGGATACCGGCACACTAGACAACACAGAGTCTGGTTACAAAAACTGACCTAAAGTCCCAGCTACAGTGCAGCTACAGGTCTAACATACGTTGCTGGTGAGACTTGCCTAGAGAGCAATTCTTAATATTTCTATGCATAGCTTGCTTGCAGGTTCACCCGTGTCAAATTTTGACCTCAGATGCGCAAGTACAAATCCAGAATAACACCAGTAAACCCCATGGCCTTGCTTTGGAGGGACACCGTGCCAGTGAGAAGTGCGTATGGCAGCTAGCAGCAGTTCCTGCCTTTTCCCCTGCAGGGAGCAGGCTGCACCATCCTGAAGGGATCTGACACAAAGTGCTGTGAAGGTGATGGAAGAACAGAGACCTGGAGAAGAAGCTGTGGGGATGAAGCAGCCACTGCAACTGCATGGGGCCCTGGGAGAGTAAAGAGAGGCTTTTGGAGCTGGACACAGAGTCAGTGGTGGAGAAGTGGGACAGGGACAAGCAAGGACACACAAGGTTAGCAGAATCTGGCAAAGGGATGGGAAGTTTGCATGTCCTCTGCTTTGCTCAGTGATGAGAACACCATTGAGTCTAGTCTCCTCCACTGCTCTGCTGGCCCCTGTGCATGGTTACGTGCAGCTCCCAAATCCACTTTGTGTTTGGGTGAATCTATGATCACTTGAGCTCATTGCATATGCAATGCTATCGCTATTAGTTCTTCTGGTCTTCCCAGCTTCCTGGGTTTTATTTGGGTTTAGAGCTAGTGGTCCTTAATTTTTAGAGCAAGCTTTTGAGGCTCCACTACACTGCTCCTAATATGGGATTCAGTAGTTATATTCTATTTAAAATACAGGGTTTGTTACTACAGTGCTTTTAACATTCTAATATACACATAAAAATTTTATAGCACATACGCTTCCTGAGAGAAGTCTGAGCTATAAAACAATTTTTCAAGGAAAAAAAAAAAAGGCATGCAACAGCCCTGTTTTGCTTTAATTTTGGGTTTACAAAAGTCTCTTGCTATGTGTGATTGATATCAGTGAAAACAGAAAATAAATCTCCAAGAACAAAGTATCAGAGCATTTTAAAAGGCATCTTTTTTCTGTGCTGGCCTCAGCACACAGCCGGTTTGGTCCCTTGCAGGCCATGTGGGCAAAGCTGCAGAGGGCTGGAGCTGGAGATATCCTGGCCACCTCCCTCAGTGTCCCCCAGGTATGATTCTGGAGGAGAGGTACTAACTTAATCATCTCAGCCGAGGCCAGTGCTCTCTTTACACATTGTTTTTCCCCTATTTCAGTTTCCCACCCAAAGCATGCACACCCTAGCTAGGGGTGCTGCCAGAGATGGGGTGAGGCTGCAGCCCAGCTGTGACACAGGCTTTGGCCCTAGTGGCCCGAGGCACAGAAATACCATGCCACTGCAAGCCCCTCGGTTGGGACCTGCAAAGGGGTAGGGGAGATGCCCAGGCTGTCCTTACAGCACTGCTGGCCTTTCTGCTCTTGCAAAGCAAGTGGGAAGCCATCCTGCTCTTGCCCAGGTAGCTGTAGGCAGCAAGAAGAGCGACAGCTATAAGAAGTGTAGGAATTGGACCCTTCCTTTCCATTGTTCCTTCTGATACGCTGCATCCATCGGTACAAAGCCCTTTCCCTGAAGCTATTATTAACATAGCGTTACTGAACCTATCACAAATTCTAGCTGAATGTCACCTTCAGGATCTCTACCCGTGGTGCTCTTTGCATCTGGTCAAACAAAATGCTGCACGCCTTAAAGGAACTTTGTGTTCACTGGTCATTTTTCTTCCATACAGAAGTTCCTGCCTTACCAGGGAAATGGTGGCCTGTAACATTTAATCAACCCTAGAAAGCCTGAACATGCACCTACCAGGTCTTCATCACAGGTTTGTCTGTGGTCAGTTACAAGAACCTGAACCTTTATTGAAAATTAATCTAACAGAACCAAGTTATCTCTTAATGTTCTCAAGAGTTTGATTAGCTGTTTGTTGATATACTAAAATGATTCAGACAGTTCTACAGTGCTTATTTAATCATGCTTTTCATCTGCTTTTACAACATACTATAGTAAAAATGCTAATTATTATTCTTACTCTTTTCATCTGGAAGAATAAATAGCATGGGAAAGCTGCTTATCACATATTTCCACGTGGCTGAAATCAGGAATTACTGGCAATTTCACATGAAGTTCTACTTTTACGAGGTTTTCAGATCAAAGTTACTTAGATAGGTTAAATTGCAATTTACAGATTTTTATATTAACAAAACCAGGTCAGCTTCAATTTGAGAGATTTGTTTTTTGATAGAAGAAAAAAAGGTACAGTTCAAAATTAATTATGCATGCTTATATATATGTGTAAGTGAATGCCCTCAAAATCTACGTACAGATTAGATTTATAGAGTACAATTCAATACAAAGCAATAAAAGTACTTGCCAGTTCTCATGAAAAACATCAATATATTTTAGTTTTAATAATGAAAATGTTTAATAAATAGGATCCAATTATCAGCTTTTTGGATAACACAACACAAAATCTTTTTTTGTGCATCTGCATTTCATCTTTATTCTTACCAGTTTTCTCAATTTGCTTTTACTGTTTCCCCGGTTTATTTTTTTCAACAGTTCACCTTGGCTAATTGTTTTACTTCTTTCACTTTGAATTTCAGGATGAGTAGTTTAATGCAGAAAGGTTACTTATTTTTGTGAGCGAGTCTGGCAGGGAAATGGGTGTTGCTTGGTTCAGTGGTTTTTGCATATGGTGTGACGTAATTATTTTTATATCTCTTGGTTGAAAGAGAATCTTGTGATCTGTCCTTGAAAGCTGTTGTCTTGGTATTGTCCTGTATTTACTCACCCTGATATGAACAGATATAATAATCCAGGTTATTTCAGTGGGTTCGCTCTTGCTTCTATTAGACTAGTAGCTTTTGCCTACTACTTAACATCAAATGGTGATATGGTGCTTAACGAATTTATTTTTCAAAGATGAGGTTGTCTTTTTCTCCACATTATGTTTCATAGGGTACAACTGCCCTAGGAGTGGGTATAAAATGATTCTATCTATTTTATATGTGATCTTTGGATTAACATAGAAAAGAGTTATTCCCCTTTGCTGCAATTAACTCCTCATTTGAAGAAACTCTTTGTTTCCTCTGTTTCCATTTCTTCTCCAAGCTCTGAAGAGGAGCTCATAATTCAGCAGTGGCCAGGCATCTGTGTGGGCTTATCTTAGTGCAAAGTATTCGGAGCATGTGGTGGGTTTTAAATGTCAAATGTGGATTTTTAAATGTGTACCCAGGCACTGGAGCTGAGGCAGGAGGTATGTGTCTGCCGGTTTAGCCACTCACTGGTAGGACCCTTACTGACCCTCTGCGGGGTGCAGAGGGTCCATTTATGGCAGTGGATGCAGTTCCTGCTGGAAATAAGGATCAGGTTCTTCAATTTTTTTGTTTTTCTTCTTGTCTTGATGCTGTATTTGGGAACATGAATTAAGTTAAATCTTGTATTGGCTCACTCAGCCGATGCCATTCTGCCTCTCCACAGCCAGAAGGACAAGCAGACAGGTCGTTTGCTGCTTTATTAAGAGATTTGAAGGTCAGAGCATCAAAATGGTAATTTCAATCAGAGCCAGTCTGGCTGCTCAACAGACTAATAGAGCTACTGTAGGTTGTAGATCTTAATGCGTATGGAGACCATGATCTAATTCTGAGCATTGCTTGTTGGGTCAGATCTGGTTGAGTCAAATTGCAATGCATCAGCCCGTCAGGTCACTCCTGAAAGGCTACCTCCCATGTAGGTGGCAGCAAATAAAATACAAAGGAGGAATGAAACTGAGACCTTGTTCTGCTGAATAAACACAAATCTCTGCATTAAGGATTAGCATTTAGAAAATAATCTACTGTTGCCTTTAGTATAATCTCAGCAGATGTACTAAATCCCATGTTGCAGCCTTTACAGGTACTGTCAAGTACCAGATAAAGGCATTCCTTGCACATGGATGGGAGCAGAAAGCAGGAACTGGGAGAAAGAGAATAGATTAATTTCTTATTATCACTTGATTAATCCTTGTAGTGCTAAATAGCATGATGTTGACTACAACACGAGGCACTGTTATGAATTCACAGTTTATCCAGAAGGTAGAGAGGGATTTCAATGGTTTGATTTCAGGTGTAAATGTAAGAATTTATTCTGACAGTATAATAACTAATAAGGATTTGTAGGTACTTGAAGGAATAATTGTATATTTAAAACAAATATACAGGAGTGTTTAGAACCTTACTATAACCCGCCCATTATGCACAGGTCTGTGCCCAGCCCCAGCAGGCTAACAATAGCAGCAACAGCAATTATATAGCAATTGTAAGTGAGTAACATTTTTCAAGACGCTGTAGGTACTGTATTAGGAGAAAAAAATCCAAACAAACAAATGAGCAAAATGAAAGCACAGCACAGCACTTAATCACATAGTTGTCTCATTTAAATCAGTGGATCGACTCATTTTTGTGTAATTATGCAGGTTTTTAAGATATGCTTGGTATGTCATAAGACTCTGTAATCTTATAATTGCAGCTATCCATTTCCCTTACGTTTGCCCTACCTTTGGAGAAAGGACTGCTCTTTTGTTACCAGTTGTAGGGTAGGTGGCATAGGGGGGTGCAGGTTTGCAATGAGAGCTGGTAAGCACTATGATAGGATGCACAGTAACAGCATCTTAGCTTAAAAAATAAATTGTTGCTGAAGAGATGGTAAAATAGGGAAGTTGCTCAATCACAGTGATACTCCAGCAACCTTGTGGTAGCAAATGATAGGGTGGCAGGGTAAATGGCTCCTGCCACCTTTGACGTACTCTGCAAAAGTCAAAACCAGTGGAAGCCAGACCAGGTAGGTAGAATTACAAGCGGGGAGCTCTGGCAGAGATGAGGGAGTACAGGTGGTGGGAGAACAGTGGTAAAAGGATGTGTTTTATGTTACTGGTGTCCTGTCTTTTATTTACTTTAGTCTGCTGGCAGGATGTTTCTCTGTAAACATCACCACAAAACACTTAAATAGGGATAAAAGTAACTTTTATTGAAGGAATTTAAAAGTAGTCTCTGGAAAACTAGAAATACCATGTGGACTCCACATCATCTTCAAAGTGGAGTGAACACAGCAGGGCTCTGCTACTGTCACCAAAAACAAATCCAAACTGCACCTTTTAATATTTATATGATTGAAAGTACAAATCAAGGTTGCGGTCTGAAAGTGCGAACAGTGAAAGAGTCAAACTTGCCTTCTCAAACTTGTAATAGAACACATAGCACCAAATTAAGCTTGTAGTTCTGGCATAAACCAGCAACACGAGGACAATAGTGCTTACCACATATTGCAAAATATAACTTTCCATTCTTTAGACTAATTAGAGAGGCAGCCAGTAGCACCACTATGGTTCTGTCAGCGTTTCCACAATAAAACTCCCTTTTCAGGGCTTTATAACTTGGCTGTAAAAAATTAGCTTCAGGCTGAAACTTGGCATGCAATGGTTCACCGAAACAGCAAGTTGAGCTGTGCATGTTGTTGTTTGTGTGGTTTGTTGATTGTTTCCTAAATACAAATTTTCATTAAAATTAGTTTTGCTACTTCTTGGAAGACAATAATAAAATAAACCAATTTTTAAATAAGTGTGGTTACATTCTTTGGCAGTCTCTTGCAGCAAATTAATTGTTAAAAGTGTGAAGGTTTGAGGTGAGAAGCATACAGCCTTGTGACACTTTTTTGTTTTAAATTAAATCATCTCCAGGGAAGTTTGAAAGCAGGTTGTTGCACTTGCATGATGAACTTATTTCACAGGATGTGATCCTAGCTCCATGAAAGACATCAAGTGGCTTTGACAGAAAAAGGCCCTACAAAAGCAGCTTGCTGGGATTGAAACAGTCCCTGGAGCCCTCGGAACAGCTGTGCGAAGGGAGTACTGGGGTGTCCCCCTTGGGCTGCAGGAGTGTCCAGGCCACTCTACACTCAGGTGGAGAAGTCATTAGTGTTCTCCTCCACGTTGCACACAGTGGGGGCAATGTCAGCCTTTCCTGGGCTTGTGCCAGAGATCAGACTGAGGGATCTCTTCCAGTTGTGGGTGGTAAACCACCATTTATTAAACTTCCACGTTATGGATAAGCACAGTGCATTACTTCAGAAGTGCTCATATAACCCATCTATATCCACAAATTTTGAAGTGAACTGAGTAGTATTATTAATCTCATTGCAAATGCTTCTCTTTCAGCTTCACTGCGGTCTGTAGAAATGCCTAAGAAATGGATGCTACTGTGCATCTGGAAACACCACAATCAGAAAAACTGGTAAGATGGGTAAAGCTGACTCTTTTTTTCTTCAGGTGAGTCATCTTCATTTTAATGCAGTTTAAATTTTGTTGCATGTTTTGATTTTTTTAAATTTATTAATTTTATGTTAATAACAGATGATTATTAAAAAATATAGTTAAAAAATAGAACGTAGAGAAGCTAGCATTGCTTCTCTGAAGGAAGCAAATATGAGAAATACTCTAAAAATACATAGGAGATGGAAAATGTCATCAATATGCACTACCATATTTTCCAAATCATTCTTCAATATAAGTGTCACGAAGAAAACTAACAATCCACATCCAGTATTCTTCAATCTATGAACAGTTGAAGATGAGAATTAATATTATAAAGTAGAATAACCAATTATAAGCCAATTCAGAAATCCATTCATCATGGACTCATTTTTTGCCATGGGTGGATGAGATTTAAAAGGGAGAGAAAACAAGTGAGTAAGCAGCACTGAGCCAACTCATCAGCTTCCCAAGCACAGAGCTTTGTCATGACCCCGAGAGAGCTGATGAACCAGTAAGAAGATATTTGGGCTCAGCCCTCCTCCCTGAGTATGAGGAGTCAGCTAAGAGAAGCCGGCTCTCACACAGAGGTAGGCTCAAGCTCTCCATCAGATCAGTAGAATTTTGTTCCTGTGTTAATTTTCTTCAAGAGTAGCTGCCAGGATATCCTTGAACACATAAAACCAATTAAGCCAAGCTAAACTGATCATTAGGCTTTCAAGTATGTGTCTGCTGATATTTTATAAGGCCATAGTCTACTTAAAGTTTCACCTCCTGCAGCCACCCAGGGTTGACCCTGGGAGTCCACTAAAACAACAGGCAAAGGCTCCTAAATTTCTGGAAGAGTCTTTGAGTGTCTCACAATTACAGAGGCTGCCCAGACCACTGTGGCTCATGCAAGGATTACTCCAAATTTCTTTTTACCCCTTCCAGCTGCTGAAGTAGCACTAACTCTGAATAGCTGGTGTGACTTTGACCTACACCCGTGGGCATCCCAACAGTGTGCAAGTGGGAAAGCATGTAATGGGGTCGCAGGAGACATGCGTGTGCTTATCCAGGCATAGACTGAATTCCATTTGTCACCTTGAAGACCTCTTTAAATTCTCTGATTTTTCTCCATTTGCAATAACTTTCAGGCCATCAGTATCCATGCTATTGTGCTGTCACTGCTTAGGGCTGTGTGGCCCTCACAGCTTCATGCACTGAATAAGCATATCCCAGTATTTAAAGATCTCCTTTGTCTGTTTGGAATCCATTTGTTTGTTCTTTTTATCTGAAAGACTCTGACTCCTTTTTCCTCCCTTCCCAGGCCCTGTTCGTGTTCTTAATGCATCAAAATCTGCAGACTGCAGTTGTGATTTCTGCAAGAATCTCCTCTGATTTCTGCAAGGTTGCATGCAACCCAACTGAACAGAAACCCAAAATCTGCTGCCAGTGACTTTGAGAACACAGGAGGGTGAAGAAAGACAAAAATCAAGCTAGATCTTGGCTGCATAGTGCTGGCTACTAGAGGAAACACAGCGGGCTGAAATTAGGAGTGGCGTAAGAGGTAAGTCACGGCAAGTACCCATATCATAAACTAGTCTGAATTAAATGATCAAAACCTAAGATAGAATCTGGTATAATGAAAAGGGAAACACAGCAAAGGATAGGACAAAATAGGTTCCTTATTGCATCTCAGCTTCAAATTATCATTAAATGTGTTCTTCTTGCTGAATCAGACATACACTGGATAGTTAAACCACAACTTCTGTCACTGCCTCTGACTGGTCCTGCCATAGGGCAGGGCTTGAAAAAGCTAGAAAGAAGCATGGTAGTTTTTAAAAATGTATATATTTGTATCAAAAAAATTCTCATTATATTCTTCATCAGAACCTAATTATTTCAAATGAGCAAATATGGAGGATATATACATACGTTCATATCTATAAGTAGTATCAATGTAGTAAGTAAAACCTACAGCGTTACACTTGGCTATTACTTCCTCAGCACATCTTTAACCACCTTAAACTGGTGGTTGCTGGTTTGTACTATTCTGATAGCCAACAGGACATAGCACAGAACATCCCATCACAGTACTGGTACTCTTGCCTGTCTTGGCTGAAACCTTGCGTGATTGTGCTGTACTAATTGTGCTGTCTAAAGGGCTATCATGAGTTTCCCTTGTCAGTTTGTGTCCTCTGAATCCTGACAGGTCATGCTGGCAGGGAAGAGAAGGACCTCAGGGAAGTCAGGGCATTGTGCTAGTGAGGATTTTGGCCCCCTGTAAAAAGAGAGTGGTATCCCTCTTTCCCCTCTCTTTCTCCCTCCAGCGGGAAATTTTCATTTCCATCCCAGTGACTCACACGAGTATCTTCATTTTTTTATCTGAAGCTCTCAGTCTCCCAAAGAAAAGGAAAAGCTAAATTCTACAAAGCAGTATAAAGGGGATGCCAGTTATGATTAGGCTAAATTTAATGCACTCTCCCATATATGTTAATGCTTTATGTACAGCTATGCATGCAGCTAAAGGCATAGATAGAAAATAGCTGGGAAATAGAAGAATATGAAGTTCATCTCAAAGGCTGTGTTTCTCCAAATGGAAAGCATTTAAAGATTGGGAATTGCCTCTTTCTTTTACCTGTGTTTCCCCCTGAAGTCTATCAGCCAACTTTCTGCTGACCTCCCCTCTGCTTTTAGTTGTCAACCTGCTTTTTTCATCCTGTTCATAGGAAAAGAAAGCAAGCAAGAATGGAAAACAGAATTAGATAAATATCTTGCAGCATTTCATAAGAAGCATATCCTAGAGAGAGTAACAACAATCTAGATAAGGTTCAGCTTTTCTTTTTGCTTGCTTTAAGGACAGTTGTTTGGCAGTTCCACGCTTTGCATGTATGCTTTGCAGTTCACATATAAATGTAAACACCTCCTGCATATCACCCCACAAAGAAACAAGTTATAATGGAAAAAAGTTTGAGGGAGATATTTACAAATGATAAAAATCATATGCATTTGTAATAATATGTTTTGTATAAAGATTTTTAAAGCAGCCTTTTTACTGTCACATGTAGGAAATGTAAAATGCAATGATTGCTTTTTTTGATAACCAGTAACTATACAGGCAGGTATGCAGGCATGGGGAGGGACAAACCAACCTAAAGATGACAGATCTGTACAGAGTGCTGTTAGTATGCCAGATCTTATTACAGAGCAGTGGGAGGCCTTGTACACTACGTACCAGCTCCATGGGGACCTCCATATTTAAAACAAGACAAAAAAAATGTGATTTGAAAAACCCCTCATGGGCAGCCTTCAAAGGCACAGACAGGTTCTGACTGGATTAACATTTATTGACTGTTTAAGCCTGCTTTTTTGCTTCAGGACAAAGATACACGAGTTTAATTGCAGAGGCTGTTCTGCCAACTGATCACCAGAGTGGCAACCAAAGCTTTACTAATCGGTCCTTCATTAAAGAAAAGTCTCTATTACAAAACAGATTAAGCATGCTCTGATCCTAACCTACAGGTCCAATGGCATTACAGCAAAGTTTAAGCTGTTAGAGCACTGAAAAACTTATTAAGGTTTAGCGCTGAGGTAGCACTTTTGTATTGATTTTACAATACACAGGTATTATGATTTATGGAGTGCTGGTGTCACTCTAACAAGCTGAAGGACACACAATATCATCTCCAACATCATTAAAATTCAGAAGCCTCTAGAACTAACTCATCAACCACTGTACATTGTCACAGACTATAGAGCTGTATTCTGGCTGGAAAATGCCCTGAGCTTTCCGGACAGTTGTCTTCATGAATAATTTAATTTAAAAAAAAGAAAAAAAAAAGGAGGGGGGAAGAGGGAACCCAAACTCTGTACATTTTAAAAATTAACTAATTGCAAATGTCTTGTTCATGTAACAGAATGGCACTATTATTTTCTACCACCTATAACAAAATGAGTTTTTGTGCCTTCTGTTGCCTGAAGACTCGAGCACCAGCACTGGGTCTGTTGGAAGCAGCCGGTTCATCCAAACGGCCAGAGAAGGCTTTGAGGCGCCAGGCGCGAGCCACGCGTTATTTTAGCTCGTTCTGTTCCAGGAATGTTTTATTTTGCCGAAGATTGGGTCCGCACGGTGCCTCAGCCCAGAGCCACCCCTCCCTCCCTCCTCCCTCCCTCCGAGGGCTGCTCTCGCTG
>NW_010291635.1:0-8520 GCF_000700745.2 Antrostomus carolinensis | reverse complement strand
CAACCCAAACCATTCTCTGATTCTATGAAATACTTAACTCAGATATCAGAGCGTTCCCTTTCTATACCTAAGAGAGGTGCTGGAGGGGCATTGGTGCTTTTATTGACTAGAAATCAGAAGTGCTCTTTAGTGAAGGGTGTGGGTTTGGCCAGGGCACTATGAACATTTTACCTTGTCAGTCTGGCTATTGCAACACATCAGGTTTAGGTGTGAGCACAGTCATGTTTGCAGCTGTAGCACATGGGCTGGCAATGCTGTGTCTGTTGCCTGTGCTGAGGGAATTTTCTCAGCAGCTAGCTTTTGGCAATAGTCCTGAACACTTTTGTCCTGCTCCTGTTGAACACAAAACAGTGCTCTTTGTCATGTGGTCAAGTCCTCAAGCAGCATAAATTGATAGTGTAAACTATGCAGCTATACTGAACTTGGACCATTTGGTGACATGCATACGTGGCTGCCTAATATCAGCTTATATTTAAGGATATCATTCCAAGAGCCAAACAGATGTGTAACATAAATATGTCAGAAACTGATGTTCTCTGTCTAAGAGAATGGTCCAGTAGAACAACTGTGTTCATCAAGAATAAAAGAACTGTTGGCAACAAGGAAAATAATTGCAGAATGAAAAAAAAAAAAGCTTTCCCTGCAGCTAACTTTTAGCTCCTTACTTTAAGAAATTAAAATAAATTTTATCGTGTTCAAGGTTCAATGCAAAACCAGTCTCTTCACCAAAGTCTTCTTGCAATAAAGACTGCAATGAAAGAGAGAAAGAACAAAGCAGAGAATGAAAATTTTTTTTCTGAATCATCATAAATATTGTAAGAGATTTGTATTCCCTGGAGAAAATACCTAGCTTAATAGTCACCTACTTGAAACTTAGCATTTCTGATTGAACTTTTCTCCCATTGTGAAAAGAAGGAAACTCTTTTGTTTTCCAGTCAATATCTTTCTGATAAAGAGAACCTGCAATTTCATAACACCTGGGAACCCATAGTGGAAAATTGGAAGTATTTGAGACAGAGTTAAGGACACAGCTACCACAATTAATCCTTAATCCTTTGAAAGGATGCCAGAGACCAAAAGGATCTTAACAATTCTTTGAGAGGTATTGTTTCCAACAGGATTCTGGAAACACTGAAACAAATCCAGCATCACCACACTGTTTCCATTCATATTTGCAGGGATATGGTTGCACTCAAAAAGGTAAACAGGGCAAAAAGGGATCTAGAAACACCTGAAGCAGAAGGTCTCGGCTTCTAGAAGCAGTAAGCCAGGACACTGTGCTCAGAGAAACAACCTGATAATCAGCCTCTCTTCCAGGATGGTCAGGTTTTTCATCCAAGTCCCCGTGGAAAGTGCTGTAAAGGTAACCTGTCCATCTTCTCCTTGGCTGTTGGTACAATGGTATATTAAAAATTTTCCTAAAAGCTCAAAATAATATTGGGAATGTTTGCTGGGCACCCTTTTGTTTCCATCTGGCTTAATTTCACTTTTATTTTCCCTACTTGTCCCCTGCAGCAGACATTAACATAAATGCCTGTACAATGTGGGCTTCCTGCTAAATATTATCTCTAAGGAAACAAAGCAGCCACAAATTATGAAGGGCAGAGTCAAGGGTGATTACCCTGTCAGCACATTGAGAATACAGGGCCCACACGGCCAGTTGCTGCATCAGCCATATGATGGCAATACTGGCTACAATCCCACAAGTTTCTTTCCCTTCTTGGACAGATGGGAGCTTTTGAACTGATGAAGGGCAGTGAAGCATCCCAGTTTAGTGTTGGACCATTACAAATTGTGTAGGAAAGACTATTTCTTGGAAGGAAGCTTTACAGTTTAGAGGGTGATGTTAAGAGGAAGAAAATAAAAAGTGAGGGAGATGTGCATGGGATGTACTACTGAGAAAATGAGAGAGAAATGAGTGCTGGCTGAACACAGAGGAACCACTCTGAATCACAGAATAAATAAGCTTAGAAATGTGGGGGAAAGCTTTACTCCCTTAGCTACTACAGCCTGTGGAAGTTTTGCTACAGATTTTTGTGTTTGCAAATTCATGACCTGCAAGGCCCACACTGATACTGGGTGCTATAGTGGGTTATCCATTCAAAGCTACTGTGCTACTGCATATAAACATCCAAAACAGTGACTGTAACCTCAGCACAACCACTGATTCCTGATCACAGCTCGATGCTCCCATTTGGGATGCTTAAGATTGCAGCCCAGGCTATCAGTCCCCTGCTTTAACCACTACATCACATGTGTCGACCAAGCTCCCAGCAAAGGGAGCAGGTCAGTATCTGATTTTTGCTGGCCTCTCCTGGAAAATCTATGGGAGGTTGCTTCACATTAATTCTGCTCCTTGCAGCTCTCAGTTAAACAGGCTGATGCTGGGTCTGCTGCAGAGAGAATGAAAAAAAAGAGGCTTTTGTAGTATAACAATGCCATGTGCCAATGTGCAGTGGGCAATTATGTAACCAATGCTAAATCTTTCTATAATTAGAACAAGCACCTAGTTAGAGTGATCAGAGCTCTTTTGTGTAAGCCTGCACGGGGTACGCAAGAAAGAGCTTGGCTCAAAAGAAAAATGCTGGCTTGATTTCCCTTTCCCTTTCAACTGGTGAATAAATTAAATCTCAGATTACCCCAAATTGCTGTGAAAGATGAAAAGCAAAAAGTGTTTCCTTTTCATTCTTTCCGAAGACATTTGTATCCCAGGTGTGAATCTCATGAAATTCAGAAACAAACCCAAAGTTTTAGGCTTCTCTGTCCCAAGCACCGGAGCAGGAAGAGCAGTCAGACTGTCTGAACAGAGGACAGAAGGTCAATACCAGCTCTTTCTACTGGGAATAAACCTCTTTTTTAGATTCCTTTTGATGAAAACCATGGAAAGTTACCTGAAAAGTCTCACTGATACCTGACATTCATCATGTACAGCGGGAGGCATGGGAAACGAGAACAGTCCCAGAAATCAGGTGATCCTATGATTCTGTGGACCCAGAGACCTAGCTTAAGAAGGAGATGTGAAAAGTATGGAGAGAAATTGCTACCTCTTCACTCTTCTGATCTGTCCTGCCAGTCTGTGGATGGTCAGAAATACTGCGGCAGATCCATCTTCTGCGGCTATAAACAAGTTCAGCTCTAAAAGTCAGTGTAGCAATGCCAATTTATACGAGTTGAAGATCTGGCTACTGAGATCTCTGCTGCTAGAGATCTGTATTTATGAAATACTTTCTGATTCTTCTTTGGTTAGTTCAGGTCATCAGAAGAAATATTACAAATACCTCTGATAAGAGTGGACAGATGTGCAAACTGACATGGAAGACAGGAAGCAAAACAACCTACCTGGAGCCAATTCCAGAAGACAGCTTGACATACTCCACAGGTCTCCTGCCAGGCCAAACCCACACACGGTCTTGGTCCAACTTCAAATGGAGATTGGCAGATTTTGTCTTTCTATCAGCAATGGAAAGCTCAGAGCTGACTCTTGGAACCAGCCAATTTTAGAACAGGATCTTCTTCCTGATCATATTGTGCAGAGCCAATATTTAGATAAGACAGCTCTTGAAAGAAAGATGCCCATTAGCCCCAGGTCACTTAGTACCTTGAAGTCAGTAGTGACCAACAGAAAGTGCTGCTTGGAGTTGTGCTTTAAGTGAGCTGCAAAATCCACTTCTAGTAGTATCCTGTTCTTTGGAGGAACAGAGTATCAGTTTAGACAATTCCACGCCACCTCCATATCTATCTCTTATAATTTCTGTTGGCAAAAAAATTCCCCTTCACTTTCTTTGCTAAAGCTGTTGGTGGCTAAAGGATGCTCCACTTCTCCTTGCAGGTCATTGGGAAGTGTCAGTGGATCACCATGTCCTGTGTTAAAAGAAGATGGTTATCAAGCAGGAGTGGAATGCTTCCACAGCAACATTTGTCAAACACCCTGGAGTCTGGAAGGTGTTACAGAAGTACGAGATGATTTTTGCCTACCCAAGGAAGTTTACTTTTCTACAAAGTATAACAAATAGTAGAAATTAAACCAGCCTCCTTTTCAGTCATTCCAGGTAACAGACATGGCTTGAAGAATTTAAAGATTTTTGCAAAAGCACTAATAGACCTTCTGATCTTTCCCCCCCAGCTATAATTATTCCTTCTGAATGCTGCCTGTAACCTCTAAGGGAATGTGAAATACAGGGGTTGCTGATGCAGCTGAACATTTCCATCTAGGTAAATTTCTTCTTTTTCACTGTTGAGCATCTTACCTGTGGCATAATTTATCCCTTGAGTTAAGAAGTGTCATTTATTTTGATAATTTTTATCCCACAATGTGCAGTGACTGTTTGGCATACAGATGTCTGATATTAACAATAGCTTATTTCATTACTTTGTATTGTCATCTTCATTTGTTACAAGATATTTCATGAACCATTTAATTCTGCATTTGCAAATGTGAAAAGTGCTGAAGTAGATAAAAAAGGTGCAGTGGATTTAACAACCTAAGTCTACCCCAAAAGACTCCTTGGAAGGCATCAGTAACATGTTCTCAAAGCCAGTTGTGGTACTCGCAGCAAACTAAGAACGTCTCTGCTGGCAGCCATGCCAAGGATTAATTCCTCTGCAGAGCCTGAGCCCTTTGCTCACCAAACAAAGGATCATTTTGGTGTACTTGTGAAAAGTGATGTATATGGAGACCTGATAGCATTACTGTCCAGAATTGTTAAGCAAAAAAGTTCGTGGTAAAAATAAAAAGGAACTCATTCTTCTTTCTTAGAGACAGATTTATATTTGGGGAAAATGTGTTTAAGGATCTCAGAACCATTCCTTGCCTAATGTTTCCTCTTATCAAAGCTCTGACACAGCTGGCGTTTTTCAACCATTACCAGGTCTGGTTCGGAAGAAGTCCAGATGTAGGAAACACATGAAGATGCACATGAGATGATCAACTCGGAGCCAGAAGAGAACATTAACTTTTCTTGTCTGATGCTGTATATACTGTGGGATGTTAAGTTTCACCTGGCTATTCCTGTATGGGCCCTGGTTGCTCAGGCTTGTAATAATGAAAGTGTCTTCCCAAGAGACTTCAGCTTTCATTAGAAGATAACAAGGGATGGAAAAGTGAGCACTCCCCACAGCTTTCCAAAGGTTAATCACTCTCATTGTTAAATGTTTCTGCCTAATTTCTCGTTTGAATTTCCTTAATTTTTATTTCCAGTCACTGGTTCTTGTTTTGCCCTCCTCCTGGAGATTAAAGACTACTTTCAGATCTTGTGTTTCTAACTTGTACAGGTACACATATGTGATGATCAAATCTCTTTTCAATCTTTTTATAATGAGCAAAACATGGTTTTAATTTGCTCACACAGATCATTTATCCTTGTAACGTAATTGACAGTAAGTACAGATAAATGGAGTTTACCTCATTCTAATCTGGCAATATAACAGTTACTTCTTCACCGCAAAACAAGTTAACTTATTTTATTTCCCCTATGCTTCCAATTAACACTAGCTTTATATTATCTTTGTAGTCTTCTACCCTCTTCAATCTTCCAGCATTCTTTTAAAAACTTGAACACCAGGACAACACAGAGTCCCTCTACTGTTCACCATGTCCTTACTTCTACATCCACAGGATGCACAAGGCTTTTTTTTACTTCATAGCACAAAAAATTCATGCTAAGATGCTTCTATCTCAAAACCCTCCTGGATCTCCACCCACGTAGCATATATCTTCAGGTGTTGCTAATTCTTTAATCATGTCATAAGACACAGAAGACAGAAGTGGTAAGAGGTGCACCAGGTCAGGTTCAAGGACAACTATGTGAATAATTTATTTCTTTGGTCTGGTGGCTAACCTAACACAAAAACTAAATTGTTTTCTCACTTCAAGAAGAAACCTGTGAAAGAAAAAGAAAAAAACCAACAACCCACAAACAAACCAAACCACCATTCTACATGGGAAAAAAAAGTATTATATCAGCAATTAAACAATTTTGATTTAAAGAATTTTCCCACTTTCAAAAAAGTAAGCACATTCAGCCTATACTTGGCCAAAAAGCATTGCTTTACACCAAAGTTTCAATGGTCTATTTTGAAAATGTTAAAAAGATTCAAATTTTCCAAACTTGCCACAGTTTTTGAGTTCGAACTTCTAAACATTTTTTTTTAAATCCCAGTAAACAATTTGGACCAGTTAAACCATCTATGTAAGCATTTGCTAGGTTTGATACATGATAGGTAATGCAGGGCAGGGACAAGAAGTTATTCACAGCTGGATTAGCAGCACGTGCATAAAATACTGTGATATGTTCACAGAACCATATGGTTTTGAATAAGTTTGTACAACGCCTTTGTACCATTACCATATGGTCCCCTCTGTCCAGTGCTAAGAGCCTTACACAGTCACAAACTCAAAATTAGCCAACTCAGGCATCAAAATTAAGCCAAAAAGAAATTAAAAAGAACGTGGTTCAAGTGGATTAAAATTAAGCATTAAAGCAAGCACGAACAGCTCCCTGTCTGCAAAGAGAAAGTGGCTGCACAGTTCTCAGAACAAGCTGTGAGACTGAGGAAACCAAAGGAGCTGAAGGATATTGCTTACCTACAATTCTACCTTCTCAACAACAATTCTGTATTGTGGCTGTCATGTAAACTGTGTTGCAAAGTAGCTGACAAAGTCACATATTTACCATGCAGCATTAAATAATGCATCACAGCAAAGGAAGAAGGAGAATCACGCTGAATCACTGAATTGCCTGGATTGGAAAAGACCTTTACAATCATGAAGTCCAATCATCAACCCAACACTGACAAGTCCCCAACTAAACCATGTCCCTAAGCACTATGTCTAGATGACTCTCAAATACCTCCAGGGATGGGGACTCCACCACTGCCCTGGGCAACCCATTCCAATGCCTGAGAACCCTTTCAGTAAAGAAATTCTTCCTAATATCCAATCTAAACTTCCCCTGGCACAACCTGAGGCCATTTCCTCTTGTCCTGTCACTTGTTACTTGTTGAACAGACTGACCCCCACCTCTCTACACCCTCCTTTCAGGTAGTTGTAGAGAGAAATAAGGTCTCCCCTCAGCCTCCTTTTCTACAGGCTAAATAACCCCAGTTCTCTCAGTTGCTCCTCCTAAGACTTGTGCTCCAGACCCTTCACCAGCTTCATTGAAAGGTAAAAGATGGAAGGAAGAAAGCTAATTTTTCAGCTGAGGCTAGTATAACAGCTGGAGACAGAGACCACGGCAACTTCCGCCAGCAAGAAGAGGCTCCTGAATCAGGAGACTATTGCCAGATGTGACAACAGCAATTCTGCTGCTAGATGTCTGACAGAAATGGGTAGGAGAGATGACAGATGAGTTCTGCTCAGGAAAATTATTGATAAATGCTGTATGTCAAAGTCTTGTATCTTTAGCTTTGTCTAAAGTGATCATAAGAGGCCAGCTGTCTCTGAGAGAAGGGGAAGTATATGCCATTCACCGAGGTGATGATAGAGCTGCTGTCACCACAATGCAAAGCCAAGTCCGATTCCCACTGGTGATGACAAGAGTTTTGGCATAGAAAGACTGCAACAGGCCTGTCCTTCCTTTCCTCCAAATCTCCCCCATCCTAGAAACTGTAGCAGATAAATATAGTCTCCAGGACTAAGCTGTCCAGCAGATTAGATGATAAGACAGCCAAAATTACTGTGAGAGTGAAAGACAGACATTTAGTCTGCTTTACAGTCTTCCTGCCTCTTACAGTATGATTTTTATTTCTAGTAAGGACTGTGTTTGTTTCTTAATCATTCTGTCCTTTTCCTCTCTGGCCAGCTTCTATTTCCCTTCTAGATGAACCACTCCTAGCACAATAGGACTCTTCTCCCTTTAATTCACTACATGCTAACATAACAATAGCAGTGAATAATTAATAACTAAGTTTCTTTGTTTATATATGGTACCATATTCTGCCACTTCAACACAAATAACAACTCACCCATGTAAAGCTCCAGCGAGTTCCCATCTACCTCAGCTCCCTGGGAAGTCTTTTCCCTGTTCCACATTTTAACTGTACTCTAAAGAGGGCATTTCTTGGCTTGCTTTAAGAAGAACTTCATCTAACATATGGATGCTCATTAAACATAGACAGTACAACTCCTGGCATTTAATACAGTTGGTTTTATTTTAAATCAGTATATTTTTACACCACGTTTAATCTTTCTTCTTCCTTTCTCTGTCATGTTCCAGTTCAATGGAACTATCTAAGTTGCAGATACCAGAATGAGAATTTTTATTCCAATCCATTTCCACTGTATTTTCTGCTTTTTACTTGGAGACCTTCAGTTGCATGAACCGTAAAGTTACTGACTTGTTGGAAACGACCAACAATTTTCAGACAGGATGTCCGAACACAAAAGGGGGGAGTTTACTGAGCTCCTCGTTGTGCCCAGGGGTCTGTATGGCTCTCGCTTTCCCGGTGCAGCCCCGTTGGGACCGCGCCGCTTCCTCCGGGTGCGTCTGCTCTGCCCAAGGCGGCCAGGCCAGCAATGCGGCG
>NW_010291634.1:0-31613 GCF_000700745.2 Antrostomus carolinensis | reverse complement strand
TCTCGGGGCGCATCTTCTGCAGCCAAGGGTTTGGCCGGGGAGGGGACCGAGGTCTGTCTGCGGGCGCCGGGGGTTGGTGGGGATGGGGATGATCCCCCGTCCCCGGGCGTCTTCGGGCTTTCTCCCTTTGCTGGCCCGCCCCCCTTCCCGGACAGATTTGTCTTCCACTTAGAAGTGTCTCTGACTTCCCGATCGAAATGTTAAGCTCTTAAGTAGAAATAATAAAGCTGTTTCGTCGTTAGCCAACTTTCATGGCCGTAAAATAAGGAAGTTTGGTTAATGACTTCTTTCTGTTTAAAGAGTGTCCCTGAAGAGCCCTGGTGTGGGGCGTGGGGGGGAGAGAGCAAAAGATCAAGGCAGTATGCGACTTGTGTTATGAGCAGTAAGTGCTTGAATCCTGCTTCTTCTCCACGCTAACTATAAAAGCTGTGACAGGCTCCGTAATCTGAACAGCTGCTGATTTCTGCTGAATATGGCTCGTGTTCACAGCAGTGTAATGATTTGGTACTCGCACTGGTGCATACGCTTCCCAAGCGCTTGTGAATACGTGTTTTTTTGATAGATAAGGCTGTGGATTGGAAGTCTGGAATAGCAGAGATTGATGTTGATCCTGCCCCCTCCTAATATCTCGTTTAGGAAAAATAATGACTTCAAAGGGGAGTTTGGCTTAGTTTTTGCCTTCTGTTATTCCCCTCTAAATCCTGAGTACCTCCAGTGAGTACAGCAAAGTGAATTTACACCGGGGTAAATAAGAACATTCCCTCTTCTAGGTGTTTTTAATGAAAGTGTTGTTTAAAAAAATCATGCTCTGGATTTTCTCCCCTTTGGAGTGGTGTGGAAATATAAGTAACTCTTCTGGGATCAGTGAAGCTGTACTGATTAACAGAATCAAGCCTTAAGTATTCAGTGGTATTTAAACTACATCCTCGGCAGCTGCAGAGTGACTTTGCTGGTGATTATTAATATACATCAACTGTAGATCAGACCAAGGGAGGCTTTCTGTGGTTTCAGAATGAGTGTGTAATCAGAGCAGAGTTCTGGGCTGTGATTGGAAACTGCGGCGAGGAGGCTTGGCCGATGGAGTGAGGGAACTGTCTGAGGAAATGCAACTCCTTGTATCACATTCTCGTCTGTAAAGTCTTTTGAGCTGTCTGACTGTGGGTATATACTAATGTAAGTGAGAGCACAGCTTAGCCTTTCTAATCTGTACGGCTTTTTTCTTTCTGGATTGTGCAAGTGCAGCTTGTTTTCAAATCACAATGCAAAACCTTGATATTACAGCACAGTTATGTCATGCGCTTAATTAGAGAGTCTGGCTTTACCCCTGTGATGATAAATGCAGAATCTGCTGCTTTGGTGATCTTCTGTTTTCTTTTAACTTCTTCTCTCTTTAGGAGGGGAGAGATTTTTGATCATGATTTTCCCTGTGTCCGCCTGTTGTTCCTCCTCCCCCCTGTATACAGTACAATGTACAGTGCAGTACTGCTGATAGAGCTGCTGATGTCCCTTGGTCTGGTCAGTCATGGGCTCCATCACAATGCTGGGCTTTGCCAGGACCTGACCTCCAGTAGGTGTATGTGTTGCCTCCAGCTATACAGCTGCTCACAGGCACATCTCCCAGTCCTCATCGCTTCTCTCCATGCAGCACTGTGCTATGTGTGCTGCAAAGGTGAAAGTCTCCACACCAACCAAACGTGCATGAGCAGTCAGCTTCTTTGCGTGCTCTGTCTGCTTTTATTCCCCATCCAGCATTGGACCAGCACAGCTACATTTGTGTAGTGTGACATCTGAACATCTCAACTAGGACATGGAGCTGAACATCACCATTTTGCACATCTTCTCCTCACCTCCCCCCCATCCATACACATCCACAGCAACACCTCCCTTTGGCCTCTGGATTGCTCAGTGTTCCCAAGGGCCAGATAAAACTGCCTGGCAGGAAACTGCCCATCCTGGCTGTAGTGTATAATGATAGCGTGCTTTCTCTTTTTCTGGGCTGACACCTTCTCCTTCATTATTACTTTCAGCAAGATCATGCTAATGTTTGTTTTAAGAATGAAGTGCCTACACAGTTCACTCCTGCCAGTATTTCACTCAAATCACTGTACCCAGGTTTTTTTTTGAAAGTAACAGAGCAGTTGCAGGTGGTCACAGGTCTACCCCAGGACCTTACCAGCGTCACATTAAGGCATGCTGATTTCTACCACCAGCAGCAAACCTGGGAATGGTGGGGTGGCCTCTGGGCTGGCATTTGGCTGTCCAGCCCAAATGACACATCTAAGAATAACTCGAAACTGGCTGGAGGTTTGGACTCGCACCACAAGGAACAAGTTGGTGACAGGAATGCAGCCACTGCACCTGTGGCATGACTGTCATGGTCACATGGAACTTGTTGCATACCAGGAGTCTGAAGGTGCTGGGCTGCTTGGTGCATTGACTGAGATGCCATATACTGGTATGTTAGCATCACAACTGTGCAGTCCAACCACACATTTTTTTTTAAAGTACTTGTGATAGTGAAACTAAAAACAAAACCAGGACAGTACTCAATTTAAAACTACTAGGCTATCTTGCCACAGTGAGACATTCTTGATGTTCTAACAGCAAGTGCAGCACAGTGATTTGAGAATAATGCTACCAGACATGCCCTAGATATTGAGCTGTGACACTGGAAGGCCTTTTTCTCCATGTCTTGTAAGGCAGCTGGATTCCAAGATTCCCTTGTGAAGGCACAGTCTGAGTAAGGAAAAGGGCTCACCTCATCTTGGGAGCTACTCTTAGAGGAGCTTCCTTAGCCCCATCCCTTGCCCAGAGTGCCCTTCCTTGGCAATCACAGAGATGATACCAAGGGGAAGGGGAGCAGGAAAATATCATATCATACAATTTTGCATAATAATGTTGTATTTTATATTGAAAATTATGCATTGTTGTGTTCAGATAAAACATCTATGTTGGGTTCAGGAAATATCAACAGAAAATTGAAATTTATTAAAACCTGCATTTTTCCAGTATTGCTTATCACTACTGCTGTCATTTTCATAAGACCTTAACATTCTCAGCTCTTTTGCTATTGAAGTGGTGAACATTTGCAAGACTTGGTATGCTTTGCCTTAAGAAAAGAATTTAAACTCCTTTGCTGAGCTGCCCGTAACAGTATTTACCTATGTGTTCCTCTTTTGTTTTTGCCGCTGTTCAGAAAGCTTGATTGGAAAATCTTGTTAGGCGCAATAAAGGATTGATTCTGGGCAGTCGCAGGCAGGTCATCTTCAAAAACGCAAGGTCCCTCGCCTCTGCTTTCCCAGATGCCGCTTGTCCTTTCATCTTTCTTATAAGCCTCTGGCCAGCTAGCATCTTGCAAATATGAATCCTTTCCCACCCTCTCACTGGAAGAGAAACAAGGGTGCGATATGTTTTCCTGCTCAGCTGTTGAACTAACTGCTTTGCCCTTCTGCCACTCCAAGTACTTTACCGCTTTTCATCATGATCAGCTCCAGGGTCTGCTTCTAAAGGAGAATCATGTGGGAATAACATGATTGTTGTCAGTCTGGCTGTTGCTTGGAGTTTTCTTATTAACAGCAGGAGAACTGAGCGGTGCGATACTGCCCAGTTTTATTATTAGATGCTTGATTATCTTGGTTATACAGAAATGCAGAAGTACTGGATTTGTGTGTAGACTTGGGACTCAGTGCCTCTGTTATTATTTGGAAAGATGATTTCTCAGTCCAGTGGACTACAGATCTGGCAGTCTAAGTGGAATATTGTACTCTTTAGAAACTAATGACATAAGCCATCTTATTTCTGAATAATTGGCAATGACCAGGCAACTGATTTTGAAAGCCTCAGTTAAGGAGATCCTCTTTGCACCCTGGCATCCCGGAGAATTCCACACATTCCGGGCTTTTTTTCTGAAAGCATCAATGTGTTACCAGTAGCCAATCTTTCTAAAAGCTGTATTGTTTCCAGCGTTGCCTGCTGTATCTTCACTGCTCCACTTTTCCACTCCTCATTTTCCTACGTGCTTGCAGTTAGTGATACGGCCGCTTAGAAGTGTGGGGCTCTCCCGTGTTACTCTGCTCTTCAGAGGCCCGCAGATCTCTGCAGTGAGCTCCCCTATAGGTTTTTCCTCTTTCCTGAAGTGTCAGTGTTGAGATAAAAAACACAGCTCTGAACTGATTCTTTATCGTTTTAGGCTCTGCGTTAGTTTATTCCATTTCATTGAAGTTGGTTACTGAGGACAGCCTGGCTAGTTTCACTTTTACTTTTAGTCTCTTTATTGTGCTTTTTAGGCGGTTTTGTTTTGATTTAGTTTGGTTTGAGGTTTTGGGGGTTTTTTGTTTGTTGTTGTTGTTGTTGTTTTTACACTCTGATACAATGCTCTTCTGTTTGGGTTTTGAGCCCTGCAGGGAAATGTTTAATCAATTGTAAGGTTTTTATGTGCCTTCTGCCACAGTCCTACCATTTACAAAACATAAGTTGGACTCAAAGCTCATCAGTTAATGCTTCTTCTCCTCCTTGACTTAATGTGCTGAAGTCTCAATTGCTGCTGAAATGGAGTCTAGAAACTTTAAGAGCTCCATCTCAGGATGGGGTTTCATCATAAGGCTGTCCCAGGATAAGTGTTGGTAAGCATCCTCTACGCAGGTACATAAGACCTTAAGAGTAGGTGCCGTCTTTAAAGAAGAAGAAGCAAGTGCAAGTAGGGTAGATAAGTGTTGCGCTTTATCCCAGCTTCACAAAATCCTAGAGAATTTAAAGTACAATTTTCATTGTATGGTTTTTCTGTTGTGCTAAGGCACAACTGTAAACCTCTATGGGTTGGATACATTTACATAAAAGTATCTTGGATACTGCTGGAGACAAATCAGAACAGATTTCTAGCTTCCCTTAACTCTGTATCATAGTGCTTTGTAGTGTATAAGCATATCTAAGTGTAAGGGTAGTTACATTTTTAGAGGTACACACTAAAGTAGCCTGGGGGCATGAGGCACAAGAATGTATTCAGAGCTCCCTGTACGTTCAAATCATATTAATTGGCAAATCTTTGTTGGGCGCAGAATAAAACCTCAAAGAAAAGCAGAGTTGTGCGCTGGATGTAGTAATCCGTCGCCTTCAGCTTTGTGTCCTGCGCCTGCCCAAGTGGAATGACACATCCTCTTCATCTCTCCCTTTGGAAAAGGAGAAAGGGTTTTTTGGCTTTACTTGCCAGGTGTGGTTTTTTGGTGGTGTGCTGGTTGCTGTGTACTCATTTGTGTTAGAGAACTCGCCTCTCTGGTGCACTTGACTGTAGTTTGCCCATGAATGCAAATAACCCAAGTTGTGGGTGTGGGAAAGTTGGAGGATTTCCTGAGTGCTTGGCTTCTTCTAAATGCAGAGGGTTGATGACAAGTTAGCAGAGTCAAAAGGAGCGAGAGGCCGAAGCATAGCCTTTCCTGTTTGCCTTTCCTGCTGTCAGAACAACAAAGGAAAAGACTGAAGAAAAACTTGCTCTCTAAGGATCCCATCCCCACCTTACCATAATATTAACTAGAGCATCATTAGCTAGAGTACCATCGTTTAGGAGGAAGATTCCTTATCTTTGTTTACAGAATAATGATAGAAGATCTTTTACACAAGAACGTGACCATTCAGAGGCTGGGCTTGTGAGATTTTTTTCATCCATTTAGTACATGATAGAAGGTAATGGGATGGAATTTGTCAGATGGCTTTGGCAGAGAGGTAATGCTTTGGCAGTTGTCACCTTCAGTCACGTTGGCTTGTGGAAAGGGGACTCTGGCCTCTTTGCAGATAAAACCAGTGTTAAAATACTTTGTCCTGCTGAGATCAGTGAGAGTCAGTGGAAAGGCTCTGAGAGCCCGTTACTCAGGTAGAGTCACTGGCCTTTATCTGGCACAACCTGGTTAACATGAATAGCAGACAGCGATGGTTTTCCTTCAAAGTTATTCCCTGTTATATAGTTATAATTCTTCAGAAATTTTGCTGAATTTCGTTTGCTTGGTCTTCCCTTGGTATAGTATAGAAGGCCTTTGCTGTTCCAGAGTTCCTTGCTTTTCATCTCACAACTAGTACTTAAACTGCTGTAACAGATTTGAACTGTTTGAGGATTTTGTTGCTAGATGGAGAGTCTTCCAGTCAAAAAGGCAGATATCCAAACATATTTTAAGCTGAATTCCCAGTTTACTGCAGCTATATAGCTGTGTAATCTCATAATGGTTAGTGGATCTTCTTTGTGGCTTATATTCAAGAGCCAAGCAAGGGTCTCCAGTGGGTTTATTGGAAATTCTGGTGGAAATGGCTTAACTCCCTTAAGACCAATGAAGTCTCCTTTACACAGGAGTAAAACTGCAGAGAAGATAGAATCAGGCCCATAAGAGACTTAGACTTACAGTGGATCTGATGGTTTAACAGAAATACTTCCCATAGACCCTTTAAAACTCCATGCTTCTGTTTAAAAGCTTTTAGAATTTAATGTATGTGTTCATATGGAAACATGAGATGAGTGTTCCAGTGAAATCAATGGAGTCATTCCTACTTTTGGTTAGTTTGCCTGCTGATACAGGAGAGGTCTGGAGGTTAAGAAATAAGCGGACTCTGATAATTTACTGAGGGCATGGGAAGGTCATTGACCTGTTGATTCACATGCATAAAAGATGGTAATTTCCTTTTATGAAAGATGAAGGGCCTGGAGCATTTCCAAAAAAACTCGTGCATAGTTCTCAAATGTCCTTGGACTGAGGGAAGGACTTGCAGAAAGCAAATACAAATATCCAGTGTAACAATGCCACTCAGCTGCTGTTTTATATCAGCAGCATCATGGTTTTTTGACATTTCTTGCATAGGTTTACCTGTTCTGTGGCTTCATGTTCAAGGATCAGATTATGGCTGGTCTGGCAGAAATTCATAAAGGTGAGGAGAAAAGAGGGGAAGCCAGCTCTTACTGCTCCCTGGCATGAGCTGGTCCCAACCTCTCCTTCTCCCTTCTGGCAAAGCCAGACTTCTTAAGTGTGGATGTTTAAAGGCAGCACCTGGCTCTTCCTCTCTCCAAACTGGATAGCAGAAGAGAGCAAGTGCAGGGGAGCACTGTCTGTTTACAAAAGCACCTAATCTGACACATTTCCTTCACACATGCCTAGACACATTGTACCCAAATCAAGTGGAGACCCCCCAGTGAACTCTTAAAAGCAATGTTACGATGCCCAAAGCGGGGAAGAAAATATGACCAGCGGATGTGAATAATACACTTATGCATTTTAAAAGCATAGTTGCAGGGTTGTGTGGTCTTCTGAGTCAGAGAGCTGGGATTTTCAAAAGCTGCTCTTTCCAATCACTTAGCATCTCCATGTAATCGGAGGCTGACATCAGACTCTCGATTGGAACTACTTGAGCTATTAGGCTGTGAAGAGCAGAAACTCTGTGTTACCCAGTGTGTATGTGAGGGGAAGGTTTTTTTCACTTCCTTTGATGTATTAGCATCAAGAGAGGGAGTCTTCGCTTCATTCCTAATTGCTTCTCGTCTTTGAATTTATATACCAATATGTAAGTAACTGCAAAGGAAGATAGCAGAATTTATAAAAAGTTCAAAAAGGCAGGGCTTAGAGCATGATTAAAATAAAAGATAGCATACAGTGTGTGCTGTTTTTAGCTGAAATATCTCTCTAGAATACTTTCCATTTACATTCTCATTATATCTAACTGCTTCTAATGCACTGCTTAGTTTAACAACTGGCATGTTTTTAGGGTAGATTTTATAGTAGATATACACTCACTGTGTTCTTAACTCAAGACTTTAAATTGCACTATCTGTATTGGAAAAACTTTTCTTATACCTTCTTGTCTGAAGGCAGGAAGAAAGCAATAGTGATGAGAACCTAATTAAGCCTGTGGTTTAATTACACCAAGAGCTGTGTGCTTGAAATGCTGCTGGATTCAATGAGAACTGTGTGGCACTGCCATGTTAAGTCCCAGTAGAGAATGACACATATTTTTTTTAATAGGATCACTGTAATTCTTACAGAGCTGCCGTGGTTTTCTCTTTCTTTTCAGCTGCTGAGGCAGTTGGACTTTGAACTGTAGCCACTCAGACTGAATCCCTGAGAAAGTTCGGAGGAGCCGTCTTGCTAGCGTGTGCATGTGATTAAGGAGAATGAGCATAGGGCGGTGTGTTTGTGCTATAAATATGCATAGCTTGTTCAGGCCTCTGCAGCTTTTCCCCCTGCCTTCTCAAAGTGTTTTTGTTAGCTTGATGATGTTTGAAAAGACCTTTAACTTGGCCTGGACCGAGGGTGAGCCGAGGGGAAAAGATGCTAATCCTTCTCCTTGAAGATATGTGTATCAGTGGCTGCAGAACTGGGCCATTTTTAGGAGTGAAATATGCAGGGTGCATTGAAAAATTCCTCTGAGTCCACAGGCTTTGGATTGCTTTAAAGTCAAAACTGGGCTCTCTGTGCATGCTTAATTTTGCCTGATTTTTTTATTATTATTTTTATTTATTTATTTTTTTTTACAAAAAAGCTATTACCAAGTGTTGCTCTCTTCAGAGGGTCTGTGACTGCCTGGGATTGCAGAAATCGGGTCTTATTGATGATGAAGCTCAGGACAGCAGGATAGGCAGCAGTATCTCACTGTGATGCTTGGAGGCAAACTTGTTCTAAGATGGTATGCATCTTTCACTGCATCCAATATTTAGTGAGATATGATAAAGGGTGATTTAACTTTAAGAGAAATGAGAGATTAATTATGATTAAATACTTACCACACAAATCAGAGTGGGTACTACCCAGCTCCATTTTTTCTCCCTGTAAGGTTTGTTTATTTACTTGCAGGAAAAAAGAGGGCCAGTTCTTGGCACAGGCACGGTCTTCTCTTTGGTAAAGCAGTTTTTGGTGAAGTGTTGTGTACAGGAGGATAGTCGAGATGTGTATTAGTTCATTTCTCAAAAAGAAAAACATATCTCCTGGATTGACCACTGACTTTCACAAGCCCAGCTTGTACCCTGGAAGCTGTATAGCTCTGCACAGTCCAAGTTTTGAATGCAAGTTTCTTTTTTTTTTTTTTTTCTTTTTTTTTTCTTTTTTTCTTTTTTTCTTTTTTTCTTTTTTTTCTTTTTTTCCCCTCCTTATTTTTTTGGGGTATGAATTTCTCATACTTGCCCAAAATGCTCTTCTGGCTGTACAGCACAGCTTCTGCTGCTTTGGGCTGTGCTGAACACAGCTCCCCTGGCCTTCCTGTACCCCAGCAGTTAACATCATCAACAGAGGCTTCTATCTCAGCATGCTGAAGATATCCCACCTCCTTTCCCATATCAACTCTGTTGTACTGCCACAAGTATTGCTGCAGGAACCTGAAGTCTTGGTCTCTGCAGCAAATTCCCTGAAGTCTTGCACACAGTTAACATGCCAAAGTTAATTTTTCCCCATAGGATGGATTATTCTGACAACACCATTTTTAGCCTGGTTTCTTACTGGAGCAAATATTAAGGAATAGCACACTGTGTGTGTGTATAGCAAGGGGAAGGGATGGGCATGCCTGTGTATCTCACAGCAGCCATTCAGAAATTTTTTTATCTGTTATTCAGCTACAATTTCAGCTACATTGCCATGGTGTAGAAATCATAAAAGAGGCTGCCAGGTAAGGAGAGAAAAGACTATCCCTGATACACTTGAAAGAAAGGCTTGTTCTTTATTAGACATTAGAAAATCCACTTGGGAAAGAATCCCATATAAATGTTCCAACCCAATAAAAAAAAGTGCTCCAGTTGGAGCTCACATTTTCTTCAATGTGAAAGTCAGTCCTTTGCATGACATAAAAGCTGGAGAAAACCAGGCTTCATTAGTTCCGCTGCTTGCAAAACTGCTTCTTCGTATTCCTCTTTCCCCTCTAGAATTACTGACTATTTCTTTTCAGTTTTAATCTTTTTGGAAACTTATGCCTTGAATGACTTTCCTTTTGGGCCATGCTATCCTTTGCTCCTGTTTTCATGATGGTTTCACAGGGGATGCAGCTACACTTTTACCTCTCTCTTACAGGCAAAGGCAAACCCCCCTCATTGTGAGAATGAACAGTATTAATTTTTACAACTGTGGTTTATTCTTCATTGATTATCTTTAATGTGATGCTGTCTTGTTCAGTTAATAAACTATCGATAACCTGCTAAAATTTAATTAACCCCCTCCCCCAAACATAACCTGCTTTTAATAGATGTTGTAAATGCGTTCATTGTGCCGGGTATGTTAAAATCACTGCTTTAAGTTCCTTTACTTTCAAATTGCACTCTAGCTGAAGTATATTTTGAGGCAATCATCTTGTCATTACTCTGCTAATAGCCTAAAATAAGTGTCACTACTTCATGACTTCAGCAATATTTTTGGCCTCTATTACAGCTGCCACAGGCTTGATTCAGCCTTGGTGCCCAGACAGAGGTTGGATAACCTGTGTTCTGGACAAAATCCTCATAATGGAAACTAGGACGTTTACCTGAAGATTTACCATTCATTTTCTGACACTGCTGTGAATCAGTGCCCAGAGCTCGCAAGCTGCCCCTTTGCAAGCCAGAGTGCCAAAGCAATGCTAGTCTATACAGAGATGTCTCTAGTTTCATTCTTGCTCATTCCTGAGCCAGCCAGCGAGCTCAGGGCAGGGCTGTGGGGCTGGGCAGCAATATATCTGCTATTGGCCAGCTGTGCAAATCAAGGCAGCGGGACTGTGTAAGATAACTGTGTTGTACAAACAGATGTGCAGTTGCCAGCCACGTGCACCATGCCCTGCAGTGCTCTGTTTGAAGGAAGCTAGCTGGAATGCTTGGGAGGTGAGCTAGGATGGCAGCCTTGACCGTGGGTGACTGCAGATGAGGCTGACTGCCCAGGTCTAACAGAGGAGGAGGAGAGAGGCTGAAGCAGGCTGGACCTGTTCTCAGAGTTCTCCTTGACACTTGTCTGCCTGTTTAAAGTATGACCCACGGTATTTACCCAGCTTGTACTGTCAACTTTTTTAGGAACCTCTGTCAGTATATGCAAAATTTAAAGGTTGATTCTAGATCAAAACCAACGATAGAATCATCTGCCTACAGGTAGGTTATGGAAATAAGCACCCCTGTTTGAGGAGTGCTGGGTCTGTAAATGAGTGAATGGGTTACAGCTATCTTCGCAGCTGTAATGTGCCTATTCATTTAGGAAATTGTCCAAGTGGAACTTAACACAAATTATTAATGTAGATTAGAAGTATTTTTCATTTATCTGCTTGTTCTTAAGTGCTGTACTGAAGAACCCAGCAGAATGGGAATTCATTAAAAGAAATGAGAGGGAACTGCAAAATATTGCAACTCGGGGTGATTATTTATTTCCTTTCTGAAATTTTGTTTCCTGTTTGGCTGTAGATCTGACCTGATAAGCAGCATCTTGGACTGTGAAACTAAAAAGTTCTGTTACCATAAAATAAATGAGTGTGCACAATTTTGTGCAGACTTTTATAAACATCAGTTGAAATAGAAGAGGCTCGGATTCTTCTTCCTCAAAATTCTGTGTCTCACTAGAAGAACACCACCTTTTTATATATCTATATACATAGCTAGATAAAAGAGGAAGACCAGTGGAAAGATTGGACAAGATAGTATTACTAAGGTTAGAAAAGCTTAATAAAGGGGAGGAGAATTGTACAGTCACATCAGCAGCAATCTGATCAAACAATGGAGAAAATATTCAGTACTCCAGCTCTCATTACAAAGGTAAAAATTGAAGGTAATTGATTTCTTGTGTTCTTTCCTTGTTTTGACTTTGTGTATTCATCCAAAAACATCTTGTGGTTGAGTTCGCTGCCTTCCCATCCCCTTTGTCTCACAGTGAAAGGTTAGCGTGGACTGGAGAGATTGTGATGGTATTGATGGAAACTCTTCTACTGGATGTGATGGGTGATCCTGCCCCAGAAGTGAAGTACATCTTGCTTGGGGATGTAGGAATTATGCTGTTTGGTTGTACTTGCAAGAATAAATCCCTTGCTTTTGAATGAATTGTCCCTGCTATATATTACAGCAAGGGCTGAAAAATAAAATAAAAATGTAGAAGATCGCAGCCAAGTTCATGAAACTAATTCTTCACAGAGAACAGATGGGTAAGTAAAAGGTAAAGTGACGCAAGTCTACAGCTGTACTTGTATTTACTTTTGCAAAGAGTTGTCTCCCCTGCCTTCATTCCCTTTTGAGACAGTCCAACCTTGGGCTTGTTAAATATGTCTTTACAGAAGTTGGCACATACTGACCTTGTTTGCTGCAGTCTGTTCTTCTGTAGCTTCTTGATTCTAGTGGCGTGAGCCAGATGGACAGAGCCCTAGAGCTAAAATGCTGTATAGCATAATTAAGTGCTCTAAGTGTTGAAGGCTAGAGCTGACTGAGTCAAACTTTGGCCAATACTTCAATACTTCTTAATCCAAGATACATTTGCTGTGTGAAAGTAGTTCTTGTTTTTTTTCTTTCAGATCATATTCCTTAGGTATGAGGATGTTAAATTATATACCAGTAATAATTTTCACTTGCGTAATACAGAGCTCTCTCTACTACTTTCTGTCCTGATAGCACTACAGGAACATTATGCAACCTTGTAAAGCTATGGGGGAGACCACCTGATTTTTCTGCATTTTGAAGTTGTGGTGTTCAGTTGTGAATATCACATGAACCCCTGCTCCCTGGAAGTCCTGTGCGAGCACAGTCCTGGCTGAGTGTGTTGTGGACACTGGAATGTGGCTCTGCAGCTATCATTGTGAGTTTGGGGTCTGAGGAGCCTGGTTTCACGCTGACCAGGAAACCACATCAGAGGTCTGTCTGCTATCCTCCTGCCTTTTTCCTTCCTGTTTTCGTATGCCATTAATAGCAAGTGAATTGTGTCTCCCACCTCCCCTTCTTCTCCCCTTCCTTGACAAGCCGCTTAGCAGCTTCAGTTTGCGGACCGGCTGATGTTTCTCCTCTGCTTCCTCTTTGCAACCAAGCTGTTTTCTAAGGCAGAACGTTCCCATACATAATGTTGATGGGCAGCTCGTGCTGCCCTGCCTGGGCACTGTGCAGCTTCTGGCAGGATGGTGTTGGTGTGTGGGAGAGGAGTCAGCACTGGGAATGGAGTGGGTGAGGAAGCAGTCTCTGTCATTCCTGAAAGACCACTTGCTGAAGCAGTGTTTGTAGAAGCTGTGCTACACAACATGGCTTGTTTAAAATAACTTGGATGCTTCTGGCCTGTATGTCTAGAAGGCCTGAATGTAAGGATCAGGCTCGTCCTGAACAAGTTGCGTCAAAAGGAGATTATTTATCTTATGGTCCCTAAGAACCCTCCTCTGCTTTGCTTTCCATTTCTGCTGAAGAAACGTTAAAGTTAGGGTATTCATTTTTCCATAATGTTATTGTGGATGGTGTTGTGTATGCATAGCGGGGAGATGATTGGAAAAAAAAAAAAAGGAAAAAGCAGAGTGGATGTTATCTTTGAAGAAGCTGTGAGGTTTGAATACCTCGGGTGGTATTCAGACCAGGGTCTCCTTTTTCACTGCCAGGGAAGTTTTCCATTGCAGAGCAGCACTGAATGCCTTCATGTACCTTATGGTCAGGGTACTACAGGCTGAGTAGTGCTGAAACTTGCTTGCAGGCAGCCATACTTCGCCAGGATGGAGCCTGTGAAATGTTTTCCATACGACTCCAGCCCTTGGAATGAGTCTTACAAGATAGGTCTTACCTTAAAGACAGAATTGCTATCTAACTGTCCAGATAGGATTTTATCTCTTCCATGCTGAGCAACCACTGTGTATCATGGGGTGTGATATGGTTTGAAAGAAAATCCTGATGAGTTGTAGCTGCAGGACCTCCAGCCCTGCCTGGATCTGGCCCTGCAGGGCAGCTGGCCTCCCAACAGTTTGGAAAGCAGCACAGGAATGACAGTATCTTTGCTATTTATTTTTCCACCAATGGGCCATGTGTGCACTTTTTCATTTATGAGAACACATAGAAGATAGCTTTTAGGTGGACTCAGCTGCTATCTGTGAATGGCTGGTAGATGTGAAGAGGACACTCAGAGCCATCCAGGTGCTGAGTCCCTCCTGAGTGAGCTGAGGATGTTCAGATCTGCAGTTTGGAGCTGAGGAGGAGGATGCCCAGCAACTAGAATATTAGTGCTTAGGAGACCTGAATTAATCCATTGACTTCTCATGGTGGCTTGGTCGAAGGTTCTTAGTGGGATTCAGATTACCAACTTTTAGCACTCTAAACTTCAGGCCATTGTGATAGTTTATTCCATTCAAAAGTGGGCCTGTCTCTCACTGTGGAGCAGATAAAGTTTCTAGGTTGTATGCTTGAATGAGTTCCCTAACTTCTGTAAAATGAGGTGAAGTGGGTGTCACCACGGGCTCTGTATGCCTCTGTTCCCCAGCTGGCAGGGTGACGACCCATCCCTTCTCAAAGGCGGTATCACATAGGCAGTGAGGATGGGCTGGGTTGTCCAGTGATGGATACTGTGCAGGTACCCCATGAATACAGTCCTGCTTTGTAAATGGCAAGCAATTTGTGGGGCTGAGACCTTTCCACATTGAGTGCTTCTGTTCTTCACAGTATTCCTTCAGCAAGCAGGATTTCTTGTTACTGAGAAATGCAGCTCTTGTCCCATGAGGACCATCTTTAAGTTGGGCTAAGTTTGCAGTTGCCAATCTTTCTTCTGAGGCCTGGCTCATAAGAGGAGATTGAGCTTTCTTACATTACAGACAGCGTGTCCTGGTTAATTACAGTCATGTAAAGATGAGGTGGTACCACGGGACTTGGTTTAATTAAAAAACGGTTCTGGGAAGTTTAATAAATGTCTGATACGTTCTGTCTGGCTGATGAGTGCTAACACTGCAGTTCTCTTCAGGTGCTCTCCTAACTTCAGTCAGAAAGGGCCACCTGAGCTTGATATCTGAACTAATGAAAGGAGAGGATGGATTGTCATTCTCTGTCCAGCCAGGCTAGTGTCTGGCAGCTCACTTTTCACAGCTTGCATCTGGGCTTTGGGTAAAGGTTTGTGTGGGTTGTAGTGTCAGAATAAATCTTGCAGTGCAGAATCTAAGGCTTTCCCTCTGTAGTGGAAAAATCATAATTGTGCATGTGAAATGTGGACTTAGAGGAACTTTGTGTGGGTGGTCTTGTTTTGGTTCTTTCTGCCCCCCTCCCTTTCCCTTCCCACTCATGTGTGCTGAAGTCTGTCATCTATTTAACTTGAGCTTTTCTAATAATCATAGATAACATACAACAAAAACAATAATAAAATGCCTGCATATACAATCTCTGAACTGTAGAAGCCACAAGATCTCCTAGGCATGCTTTTTGTTAGTACTGGCTCGTGAGAGACCTAGCGCTCCATGATGCCCATCTGTTAGCAGCATGTTTAAATGTGATTAATGTGAAAGTTGCAAGAATTGCAATAACTTTTGCTAGTCTACCACAGAATCTGTCACTGTTAATCTCTTGCAGTATTAAAAGCTTAATATAGTAAATCTAATGTTATGGAAAGCTGTAGCTTTGCTTTTGTTACCGTAACCTTATTGCATTGTTAAACTAATATTTCCTTTTTCTCCATAGTTCACAAGTATGGTAGAGGCAGTGTAGATAACATTCACCTGCAGAAGAATATTTTAATTATCATATATTTATGAAGTCTCCCAGGAAAGAGATGCTCCAGCATAGAAGGATTTGGGAGAAGATTAAGCTTGATTAGGATTCCTGAGGGGATGTGGTCAGGGCAGGGTATATTAGGAGTCAGCCCTTTTCCAAAATGCTAGTAGAGGCTGGGGAAGTCACAAACAGTGTCTTGACATGGTAGTTCTTTGCTGTGCTTGGGTAGAGGTTAGAAATCATTTTGGCTTACCTACCCATGACAGTAGACCTACCTCACTAGTAGACCTGATGGCACTTAATCAGAACTGCTGTGTCTTTAAAAGAGATGGTGGGCAGGATAAGCAGTGTTAAGGCACAAACGGGGGCTGCCTGCTGGAGCAGGCTGACACTACGGGAAACAAGTAGGAGAGGACTCAGGGAAGGAAAATTGCTTTCTTCATATAGCTGCTTGTGTTGGAAAGGATCAAAGAAACCATGAGTCAATATCTTTCTTTAAAGAAAATTTCAGAAGAATGATTCAATTAAACAGTAGTTTACTCAAGATCTGCAGGTGGCTTGTAAAGTGTAATTAGATCCCCCTTACCTTTTAAACCTGGATCTATAGCTTTGTTCATTTTAGTGGAGGTGGAGATCCCCATTCTTGGATTTACAGTGGCAAATTGGTAGAGGAGAGGGCTTCTGATGCAACTTTTCATTTTGTGGCACAATTACACAGTGCTTTTGTTTCCAGCAGGGACAGCAATAGTGCTTTGGTCCAGACATTTCAAAACTACTTCTAATCCATGCTTGTAAGATCATTAGACACTGTAGGACAAATTGAGACCTGCCTTTCACTGAAACACCCCCTGGCTCCATCACACACAGCATCTTCACAGCAGCCAAGCAGCTTCTCCACATCCAGTCATTGCAAAGAGTCAAAATCGGATCTGATAGGATGGTGCTGTCAAAGGGGTAGTTACAGAATATATGTAGTCACAGAGATCAGACTGGACTCTATGGGATTTTCTAGTTCTTTTGTGTACCTCTCTATAATCCAGTCTTTGACGCATTTAAGAGCTCGAGGTGCCATGATTAAAAGCTTCGAGGACCATGCTTTTTCATTTATCCTCTAAGAGGATAGGCACCAGTTCCACTGCTCTGAGCCGCTAGGAAGACTTGCAGAGAAGACAGACCTTTAGTAGGCTGTCAATCAGACCAAGCACAGTAAAGAGTCTTTCTCCCTTTTGTGGTGACGTGCACATTGTTGAAATGATGAAACTGTTTGTTTCTGGTCCTTGAAGGCTGCTGTGGCACATCCTGTGCCTGCAGGTCTCAGTATTGCTCCTGCCCTGTCATCTTGTGGATTGGACAGTGACGTCCAGTGTCCTCCATCCATCCTCAACAGGAGAGTCAAGTACCAAAGTCTTCAAGTAGTGAGCTGAGGGGCACACAGCAGGGACCCTGCTTTGCTCTGCCCCCACCCCTCAGCTCTTTGGCAATCAGACACTGTTAGTTCACACTCTGCAATAAATCCCAAGAGCTTCTAGGAATGTATTTCAGAGCTTTGCAAAGCTGTGCATGATAGTGTAAAATCTGTTTATGGAAGTTCTCATGGATCAGCTCCATCCTGTACTCATTGTTGCAGGGGTATCCCTACAAAAGGGCATTTTTCCATGATTTGGGAAAAAACTTGGAGATGAGGGAGGAAGGGGGATTCAACTGCACCTTGGATGCCTTGCTGTTGACTTATGTTTTCAGCTTACTTTTTAGATGTTAAAATGTGGAGGAAAGATGATTCAGTAAGCAACTCTGTCTGCATGTGTCTTCAATAAGTGCTTGCTTAGGCAAGGCAAGCATGATTCAGCTACTAGGTAGTGCTGATGCACCAGAATTGGCAAGCACTGAACAGTCCTGCTACTGGATCTGCCTCAGTTGCTTGATGTGCAGCGATGAATGGATGAACATTCACCAATGCTGTTGCACAAACAAATAAGTTAATAAAAAGCAGCTGATTGTGTCCTTGTATGCTGTAGAAACTCCAAAGCAGCACTGAGATTATTTAAAAACAGATGTTCTTATCTGGAAACTCACAGAAACATAGAGCAGTAAGGGTTTTTTCAGGGAAAAAACCCAACAGAATAGACACAAACCAAACTCTCTACCTTGTCCTTAAAATGATTTCATGGTGAGGACTTTTGTTAGAGTTTTTCTCTTGAAGTCTTAGCCCAGGTCTGTGTTTGACAGTGAACTTAGCTTTGTATTATGTCACTGATAATTGGAGCTGTGCTGGCATTCTCCAGTGAGAGAATTAACTTGTGGGGAAAAGTTTTTTTTAAGGGGATGCACTGGAAAGAAAATGCTCTGTGAAAACTGGAATTATACAAACCAGCTGTCTGGCCTCATATAAAATTATGCTGGCCTTTTGTACCCCAGTGTAAGTGGTATTTAACCCTTGCTATCATTACCGCTTACTGCCGAGACAGATGAAACTTCCTCAGCTGATGGCTGAGCGGGGCCTGAGAACAAAGCGCAGACTGATGAGATTCTAAAAGGACGCGGGGCTGTCGGCAAGGCCAACTGTTAGTTCATTATTCAGGCAGACAAAGTTTCACGCCCTCATGAATCATTTCTGGGTTGTTTTTTGGTTTTTTTTCCCTTTCTTTCCCTCTCTGAGGGAGCTCACTAAAAGGAGCAGGCATGTGGAGCAGTCATGGCAAGCTGGATCATTTCCATTAACGTTTTTCTGCCCTCTGGAGGCAAAAGTTGTCCCATTGCATATGGTGTGAGTGGTACCAAGGGTGCGTCTTCTGCCCCGTGCTCCTTGCTCCCCAGGTGCTGATGTGGTGCAGGATTGATTCCTCTGCCCATTTACCTGGGGAGAACTTGGTTTTCTTGTCAGCTGTAGAAATTAGCCCAGACCACTGGCCCTGTGTCTGCCTAGACTTGTTTAAAATTGCTTCTACAGCTTTAGGAGGACTCCACAGCTGTGGCCCACGGCAGGAGATCTACATTAGTTTCCCCATTTTATCAGCTGTTAAGAAAAGCTGAGGAGCTGTGTCCATGCACACAAGCTCCAGTAGCTGTGAAAATGCCTGAGGATGGCAGCCAGTTTGGGATGTTGTGTTCAGCCTCGCTGCTGCTGGAGGGAGGATGAAGCGCTTCTGTGTTGGTGTTCCAGGGCCATGGAAACAACCACACAACAGTCTTAGTGTTCCTGCTGTAACAGCGGTGGGGTCTCCCCCATCACATGCCTGGGCTGTTGTAGGCTGAGGTAGCACAGGGAGAGGGCTCAAGGAGAATAAAAACTATCCTTTCCACCATGAGCCTCATGGCCATCCTCAAATACTCGTGAAAATGATGAAACGTGACCAGCAGCTGTGCAGGTTACCTGTGTATTACCTGGGAACTCTCTGGAATTGATTTAATTTCTCTGAATACCCACTTGTTCTTGCATTACAAAGCTGGATGATTAAAGAATACCAGAGTTCTTTCTTCGTGCTATTCATTACTTTGTGTACCTCTTTCATGTGCCCTTAAACACATTAGACCTCTTCAGTCTCTTTCCATCTGTAGATCTTTTCATGCCAGTAATTATTTTTATAAGCTGTTTCTGGAACTCTTCTTTTATTTCTCTGTATCATTCACCACTCAAAGGAGGTTGCCGACAGCTGTGTCCTTATGCGTATGTGTTCTGGGAGCTCCTTTTTCCTCACTTTCTCTCTCCACCCTCCCTGTCTCTCCAGGCTCAGTGCTGCAGCCTTTCCTCACTGTGCCATCTAATCCTGATGACTTCAGCAACTGTAAGTGAAGACTACAGAATCCTTCATTTATGTGTATTAATCTGATAAGTGACTAAAGCTACAGGCCTGAGCATCTTGGTTTGCTGCCATATTCATTTGCTAATCGTTAACACAGTTGAAAGACTTTTTTTTTATTAAAAAACAAAGTATGGTCTTTAAAGAGTAGTGTTGTGCAAGCAGAGAAAGCTGTGTTTGTTTTGAAAGGAAGATTTATTGGGATGATATAATCCGAGTTGTGCTATCTCCTCACCTGTTTTTCCTCAGGGAGACCATCAATCTTTATTAACATTTCTAAATCAGAAGATAAAAATGATAGACAAATTCCAAAATGGGTTGAAAATACTAACAGGAGCTGAAAGAGGAATCCTTTCCTATTAATACATGCTGAAATCACATTCAAAGAGGAGCGAGTTCACTATAGATGTGTGTGATCTGAGAGCAGTTTTGTGGCCTCAGTCCTTTATGACAGGAGATCGGACCGAAAGAGCAGCAGTGCATGGGTCCCATCTGGAAGGATTTATCATCTGAACTCCTAGTGCTGGGCTTGCTTTTTATTTTTGCAGCTAATACTTCCCAATCTTTTGCAGTCAAATCACTCGCATGAAACAGCTTTGAGTGGGTCCTGGGCCTGACTGTGTCTGGTTTCTCACCTTGCTTTACCATTTCCTTTTTTGAGCCGCTTCTAGCAAAGCTGATACTTACCCTGTCCTTTGTGCTGACTCTGCCTCTGGCTTTGGAAGTGCTGGCTCCACTGCAGCAATTAATAAGCCCAGCTAGATGTTGCTGATTCTGTGTCTGGAGATGTGTGTTTGTGCTACGGTCCCCAAGCTAGCATAGGTACAGCAGAGCTTAATTTTTCAGTTCCCTCATTTGTGCCATGCTTGCTTATGACCTGTGAGGTCCCCTCATTGCTAGGGGGAACACTGGGTTCAACAAGAGTAGGGCATACCATGTGAGAAAAGATGGATATGTAGTTGGTGAGTAACTTTCATTTTCTTACAAAAATGGGCTGATGGAAAAGCTGCCCAGTGAGTGCACTTTGAGGGAGGAGGAGACCTTGAAATGCATTCAAGGAAAAATGAGGCTTGCTGAGTGCTTAGAGGAGGAAGGTTTCAGAGAGAAGTTGTTGTGCAGGCCCCTAGCTAGCATTGGAGGGACATTTGCTGAGAAATCATAGAGTCATAGTGGCAGGAAAAGACCTTTAAGATCATCGAGTTCAACCATAAACCTAACACTACCAATTCCACTTCTAAACCATGTCCCTAAGCACCTCGTCTACCCGTCTTTTAAATACCTTCAGGGATGGTGACTCCACCACTTCCTTGGGCAGCCTGTTCTGATGCTTGACAATCCTTTCAGTGAAGAAATTTTTCTTAATATCCAATCTAAACCTCCCATGGCACAACCTGAGGCCATTTCCTCTCATTCTATTGCTTGTTACCTGGGAGAAGACACCGACACCCACCTCACTACAACCTCCTTCAGGTAGTTGTAGAGAGTGATAAGGTCTTCCCTCAGTTTTCTTTTCTCCAGGCTAAACAACCCCAACTCCCTCAGCTGCTCTTCATAAGACTTGTTCTCCCGGGCTGCAGTTGGGCCTATAGTGTTGGAATTTACCCTTATTTCAGGAGAGTACTTTAGCAGAAGTCAGATAGAGGTGTTTAATAGCTATTTAGTGGCTACCAGTGATCTCTCTTCCCTCTGAACATAGCCTATGATAACCTACCCTGTGCAGGGAGAAAAATACTTCCTCCATAAATTAGTGAAGTCTGTTTTCAGTAGACCATGCACTAATGCCTCTTTCAGATGGCAAAGTGTCAAATCAGGCTGAAAACCAAAGATTATGTTCAAAATTCACCTTCAGTTTACTCTCTCAACTCTCAAAAGAAAAAAAAAAAAAAAAAAAAAAAAAAGCCTTGTGACCACAGCAAGTTCAAGAACTGGGGAGCTGGGAAAGCATGCAACTTGTCTGAATGTGGTCATAAACACAGTTTGAGCGTGGCAACTTTAGCTGTAATTTCTAACATCCATAGATATGTACATGCATGTTAAATATCTATCCATCCAAACATATATTTAAATTGTAATATCTTCAGTTATTAGATTTATTCACACATTTAAATTTCTCTTTGAAGATTCTTTTCAGCCATTTGTATTTTATTGTATATGGAAAGAAAGGGCAAACCCCAGGCTTTTTCTCTCTTGCAGATAAAGGGTACTACTGTGATCCAGTGATTGATTTTCTTGCTTAACTCACTAACCATGAATTAGTCCACAGCTCTTCAGCACTGAACTACTCTGGGTCAGGGTTGAAACTGTGGGCTATGTTAGAGAGTCAGAACAGGAAAACACACTTTCTGATTTGTTTTTCCTTTTTGATCTAATGCAGTATATTACACGTGTTGGAACTAAACAGAATGAGCTTTGTAACCTCTACCATACAGCATGAACTTGTTTTGAAAATAGGCTTTGATTAACAAGGTGTACTTGGTGTTGGTGTTCGATCACTGAAAATAGAGATTAAAAAAAAAAAATATATATAAATGTCTGATAGTACTTACTTTTAATACAGAAACTAAAAAAATGAATGCTCATAAAGCAAATAAGACATTGTGTGGGAGCCCTGGAAGAGCCAATCTGTATGAGACAGTGACAGCACACCCTGAATTTGTGCTGTGTAATGGAACTGTTTATGGAGCAGTTTATAAAGCTGACGGACCTGGGTCATATCTTTCCTATAGAAGCAATTGTTGCCTGCTGATTTGACAGTAGCCTCCTCTGAGGTAGTCAAGGTGGTCATTTCTTCCCAGGTTGACTCTTCTAAGCACCTAATTTGCATCCATGATTACATGGAAAGTAGTGTTTGGGAGCAAATGAAAAACACACAGCCATGTGGTTTAGGCTTGGTGTACTTCCTTTGTCATGTATCTCTAGCAAAACCCTTAACCCTAATTACTGATTTCTCTGTGAAAATATATGAGAAATCAGCTAGTTTTAGCAATAGAAATTTTGTCTCAGAGATGTTTGTTAATACTGAATTCTGGTTCAGCGCCAGGAGATAGGTTGGTTTTTCTTTGGAGAGTTGTAAAATTTTGCTATTCTTCTGTATGTGAATGCTCATCATGGGGTGGTGGGTGAGGGAGGCTGCATCCTGGGTCAGGCTTTGCTGCTGTGGATTCTCTTGCCCATGCAAAGCCACGGTGAAATTGGAGGAATTTCTGCTGACAGTTTGAGGGGTCCTAAGGTGAGGAGTGGGGCAAAGCACAGCAATTTGAATTAGTCTCTTCTCTAGGCGTTTTGCTCTGGAAGGGCATGACCTCCAATGCATATGGACCATTGTGAACGCACTGAGTGGATACATAAAATGTCTCAGAGGAAAGAAACAACTTTAAAGGAAATATTCAAAGGCAAATAAGAGAAAGAGAGGGAGACTGCAGAACTTGCAGAGAGGGCAGGTGCCTTGCTTGAAACAGGAGACGTGTATTTTACAGAGGCAGCCTTTGGCTGATCTTTGCTTTCAGTCAAATCTTAACACAGTGTTGGTCTTTACATGACACTACTTAAAGTTTAATTAGGTTCCCATGTTAGTCTCTGGGTCTGAAGGGAAAGGGAAGGGGTATTCAAAACTCCAGAGGATATGATTAGAAATTGCACTAGTCTGAGGAGGGAATAAAATCTGCCTTTCCCTCTTTGTCTCTCTCTGGAGTGCAACGGCTGGAGGGGGAAATTTACTTCTCATGATTGAGTGACCTGATTTTGTCTCCCATTTGCACAACACAGCCTCTTGTAAGAAAACGACTAGTCTTAAATTCGTACATAATTACACAGCAGGGAGACTGAGTTTAAAAATGCAGATTTCTGAGTATTAAGCAGCAGAAATCTGTTTTGAACCCTTGAACTTCCTTTGTTGTTTCAATGGACACCTACAGAACCTGTTTGTGGAGAGCCACGGAAACACAGTAGCTTCTTATATATGGAAAAAGTATCTTTGCCCACCCGTCGTCTTCTCCCCTCCATTCTGACATGAATGTATACTCTATCCTTATAACAGAGAGCACTAATTATGGAACTTGACTATGTATGTCTAGGCTATACAGTAGCAGTAAATGAGAGTATTTTCTGCTAATCAGTGCTACTGAGCTTGGGAACAGTGTTATCTTTCTTTTCTTGAGAAACTGGGCTACTTGTTTCATTTTACTTATTTTCTTGTTGAGTCTTAAAAGCTCAGTCCGTCCAAGCCCCCTCCTATCTCTGTCAAAGGAGCTAATGTTTCCATCTTTACCCTCAGAGGGTCAAAATCATGTACTCTTGCTACGGTTTCAACAACTGAAGAAATCATAGGCTATAGACACCCTACTGTTGCTGTCCTCTATGTTAATTATATTAAGTGCTATAAATATAAATTTGTGCTATGAATATGGTTCTATAGAGCCCATGTCTGTATTTTATCATACTTGCCAAAGCCCTAATGTAAAGGGCAACATTTGACAAATGTGGTGTGAGGAACCCACGTGAATATCAGCAAGAAAATTAAGAGTGTGTTATACTTTATTTCATATAAATGACTTCCGAACCTCCATTTTTACAATTTTGTATTTTTCATGTTAGCCAAAACAAAAGAACTGAGGTGAAACAAATCACCTTCACTGTAAGCATGTGGAAAAACTAATTTTGTAGAATGGATGATTTGGAGATAAAAATGCTTTAGTCCTTATAGACCTGGCTTAGCATATACCTGTGCTGCAGAACTACCTTCTTTTACCTCACTTAAGCTAAGGTAAGATGAAGAAAAATACCTACATTGGGAGGATTAACTCTTTCACAGTTGTGTTCTTGTCCCTGTGTTAATGCAGAACTGGATAAAGGGGGTTCTAGCTCTGCTGGGGATTTCCTGAAGTGTGACTTGCCTTTTGAAACATTTGGGGAGATACTAAGTGTCTGTCCTGACTCCATGGAGGCGAAAGTGATGACACCTATGTTAACTGGCAACTTTCTGCAATACACAGCAAGGAACTGCTCTTGTAGAGCCTGAGTGGCCTGAACTCCTTTACGAGCTCACATGCCCCATGGCAGAAGAGACACCAACTGGCAGTCAGTCACCAGCTTGCATGGATTTCTCTTTTTGATGACAGGAGATATGTAGGAGGGCCTTTCAGAAGGAGGTGTTTGCCCTCAAAGGTAACTTTACCCTCAAAAGGTAACTTTGCTTGAGAAATTGTTAGGCTGCAGGCAGCGTTGATGGGGCAGTGGGGATAATGTCTGCAAATTTCCATAGCTGAGGAAGGCTGAAGGACAGTTTTTGAATATGATAACAAGCATGGGGAGTGGGGCTGCATCCTTGCACAGGCCTAAAGCCAGGCTAGAACTTGAACTCAGCTTCTGTTCCCAGGAACTTGGGAGCTCTGCAGCAGCCTTTCAACACAGGGCTGTATATGTTTGGTGTGGGTTGCCATTGTTTTCTGGCAGCTGTCTGCTTTGGATGACATTTCTTCTTAAAGACTAGCGTGGTTATAGTTTTGAATTGGACTGCAAAGAAAATTGGTGCTTTTTTGTGTACCATGTGCGTGGCTAAGGTCGTCTAGTTTAGGAGTGAGAACATCAGACTAATTGGTTCCTCACTACCTCCCAAGATTGATACCTTGTTACCTCCTCCAAGCTTGGTGAAGGGACTGGGTTTATTTTATTTTTTTTAATCCCAAGGGCAGTGCTGCTAAATGTGGAAGTCCTAGCTACAAATATCTTTGCTTTGGAGAAAGCCTAAATACCTTGCCTTTGGAAACTGTGGTTTGAGAGCACTGTGATTTCTGCCTAGCTTGGAGCAGACTGGTACTTATCTTACACTGAGCCCCCACGCTTGACTTCTGCCTGATGCTTCCTAGCAGCCAGGCCTGTATTCCATACATGTTTCAGTAGCATCCTGTGACTGACTGTGTGTATTGCAAGCAGCTGGGTCTGGTGGAAGGGGGTTTCTGTGGTGCAGCTGGAGTTAAGCCACATAACTAATGACAGGTGAATCTGCTTGGTGGCAGGCCAGAGCCAAGGGACACCTTGGGACACCTCTCCCAACAAGTGACATAGTCTCTGCATGCTTCCCTTTTTCCATGACATGACCTAGGGCTTTTCCACTTGTTGGGAGGGAAGGTGCTTGAGAGGTCTGGTGGTGTTGGACAGGCATTGCAAATCAGTATGGCCACTCCACAACTCAGTGGCAGAGTCCCAAAATTTTCTGTGTCTATGGTGTGACCTCCCCTTGGGTTTTTTGTATGTTTGTTTTCTTTTGCAAGTAGAGGAACAGTTTTGTGCTCAAAGCATTGAGGCATTAAGAGAGATTGCTTTGCAGTAAAAAAGAAGCATGTAATCCTACTGCTTGTCTCATCTGCATTGAAATTACAGTTTGATTGTTTTTGGACCCTTTGTCGCTGCATGACTGGGGAAGAAAGTGGAGAGCCTAGGAATAGATTGTGGCCTCAGAAAGATAGGAATGAGCAAAGCATTGAAGCTGAGGGTACTCTATAAGGCCATCATTATGTTTAAGTGAAAGCTGTGCATGAGAGAAATGCAGTGTTATCATGCACACTGTGCTAAGTGTGCAAATGAAGCTAAAGCATTTTGTCATCATCTTATTTGTTACAATGTTGTTGTCCCTGAATGCAATTAACAGCTATTATTAATCTTTTAAGTTTTGTGCTAGTATAGGCTATACTGTTTGAGAGATGCTGTTAGTAGCTGTTTGGAAAAACACTGATGGAAGGGGACCTTGTAAAATGATAGATGAACTGTTGCCTTTCATTCATGGCTTGCTGACAGTGTGGGCAGTGTTGCCAGCTTCTGTGATTTTATTGACCATCTTAAACTGCCAAAAACTAGAGTCATATGTTCATTTGAGCATCAGCTCTCCCTATTTAAAAAGAAGCAAGTTACTAGCTTGTCTGGTTGTAAACATTAGTATTTTGAACTCTAGGGGTTCACAGCCCTGAAGGTAAATGAAAAGCACTAAACTACCATTTAAAAACCAACACACACATCCCTGGTACTTCTATCTAGTTGATATGTATGCAGACTCTGTTTTAGGAGCCAAGGGCATTTGACTACTGATCTTTGAATACTTGGACTTGGCAATAATGGACAGAAATAAACATATGTTCTCTCTTTTAAGGTGAACTTACTTGGAACTGATCTAAGCACCTTAAAATAAATCCAAAACATAAATAAATGGTAGGTTGTCTGTCTAGAGGACTTCCTGATAGGCGTATTGCTATGGTTTTTTGTAAGTGCAATAAAGAGAGGCAGTTTTCCATCTTACTCAAAAGATTTTTCCTTCTGTATTCACTCTGTACTTCCATACTTTTTCTTCTCTATTTTTACAGAGGAGATCTTGTTAAATTTTACTGTTTAATCTGGAAGTGGTAGTGATACCTGGCAGTGATAGTACCTTCTATTTTTGCAAAGAAAGTGAAAAATTATAGAAGAATAACGGCTAAAATTGGTTGAATTGAGATATTTTTCTTTCAAAATTGGCCAATGCATATGACAGTAGTTAGATTTTTTTCTCTTGACATTCTTCCTGGTTACTCATTTTTAAATGAGAGGAATCTGGATAAATGCTGAGATGCCTTCCCCCCCCCAAAAAGACTCTTATTTAAAGCTTGTAAACTCTTAAGCTACTGAATAGACTTACTTAAAACCACTCTTCATTTTATGATTCAGAGGTTGAGTATTTTATGACAAGCATTTCATATCATGCATACCATCTATCTGGAAATAATGTGAGAAAGGAAGTGAGGAATACAATCTGGTTTTGACAGATATAAATTTACTTCTAGAAAACATAACTCTTAATGTTTAGGTCTCCATCTTGATGTATTTTATTGAGGGAGTTGGAGCAGCACCACCAATACCATTGTCCATGTACAGACTGAGTAATACAATCAATACCTTAAGGATTAGACCTGTAAATAGATGAGTTTGGGTATGTCCTCAAATCTATCTGTTTTTCTAGAAGCCATTTTCTTTCATCTAATGAATCTTAAGGCTTGTGAGCTTGGCTTCAGGCTTTAAAATACAAAAAGCTTTTAACACAGCGATTGATAGTAGAAGAACAATAACCGCTTTGGATTCAGTGGAGCCCTCTGCTTCTTAGCATTAATAACATTAACTTTATTCTACTTCTGTGACATGTGCTGCTTTATTTGTTCCTAGCAGAACTGTAGTTATTAAAACAAAGTCTGTTTTGTCTCCACATCTCAAGATTAGGCTATGTCTTCCCTTGCTACCCCAGGATTTCTGTGATATTAGTCATTCTGTTCCACCTCCTGGTTCAACTCAACTATGGCATACCTTGTCTCCAAGCATTGCCGGCCATGCCTTCCAATGCATATCACATCTCCTGATGGAAATGCCTTACTTGGTGGGGTTTGCTTCCAATGGTAGGGCCTTAAGTGTTGTCAAGTCTGACTGAAAGCCATTAAAAGCAGTAGCAGGAAGCCCACTGTTTTCAAGAGACACTGGATCAGGATGGCAATGGAAGGAAGAAACATAAGGAGGTGTGAGGAGGGAAAAGGGAACTGGTGCAGAATCAGGAAATATTGATACCCGTAAGTAGTCAGCATGTCTGTTTTGCTTTTCATTAATATAAGACGATGGATGCCTGGCTGGTCACACTGCATAGGGTGTGTGTGTTTACCTGCCATTAGGTATGCTCTGCTGCTCTTTCCAATGACCACTTTTTTTCGCTTTCATTGCAATGTGCACTTGAAAAGCAGTAAGTAAGTTTAAAAATTATCTACTCCTCTGTGTCAGGGATTCACTGGAATGTGAGCAATATTTTCTCAGCACTTAATTTTTTTTCATGATTATCACTTTCATTGGCAATTTAAAGTTTTTATAGTCCCTGTGTCAGCAGGAGAGCCCTTTAACTGCCAGTCAGGGGGACGCTTGGGCTAACACTGGAGTGTGACTGCATTCATCTTGGGTTTGAAGTGTGCAGTCTCAGTGTCCAGGCCCTGCGGGCCCCCTCAGCCCTGCCTGTCCCTGCCAGCCCCCTGGGGCTGCCCCCACCCTGCCCATGGCTGAGGACCCCATGTCAGCCCCCCAGGCCATCAGCCCCTGCCCCAGTGATACTGCAGCAGGGTCAGTCTCCAGCTTGTCACAGCCCTGCCCTGCCTGGCCTTGACCTGTCCCTGTCCCCCGGGAGGTGCCCAGAGCTGGGGCTACCCCATGCCTACAGTTGCCTGGCTCAGGGGTGTCTCTGCTGGCATGGATCTTCGCCTCCATCAAGTTCAGGAGCACAGACTTGGCACTATTAAAATTTGGGGTTGGTTTTACCAGACCCCGCAAGCATCAGCACTTTTTGGGGGGTTAGAGAATGCAGGGTGTTGGTTCTTGCTGCAAAAGCAAGGTCTCTGTTTTGGTGTTTTGTTTTTGTTTTTTTTTTATCCTTTCCCAAACTACTAACTGCGATTGTTTATATTTTACAGTATTATTACTCCTGTTATGAGCTGCCTAAGGCAGCCACATCAAAGTACTGCAGAGCGCATGTGGTGCCAGCTCAAATAATAGCAACAAACGCTGGTCTCCCAAACCTTGGTTTGATTTCATTGTTTAAGTAGGAAATGAGTTGGTGTGATCCCTGCGTCTGTGAGAGTCTTTGACTAGAGATCATTGTTCTGGCACTCAAATCCCTATTTTAATTGGAAAAGAAGGAAATACTTTGAGCTGATGCTTAGATAAAAGCTGTGAAAGATATTTATCACTCTCAAGGAGTTTTCTTTTCTTTTAATTTAAGACCTCGCAGCAAAACCCCCCTTTCAGTTTCATTTTTAATTTTTTTTGGCGTCTTCTGTTCTCTCTGAGGTGGCTGAAGCAATGGCACTGCCATCTTGGCTCCCACCAGGTGCCCACATGAAGCCCTGGCCTCCACAGGAGTTTTGCCATTGATTTTGGTGGGGATGCCATTTTGCCCATTGTCCGCACAGAAGGATTTAAGGAGCAGTCCCACAAGGGCTGTTGTTACTGTCGGGTGACATGGAACTCTGGTACCCGGCTTTGGAAGTGGTGGGGGTGGAGCTGCCCATTGAGGTCATCTTCTCTGTCCTGAGGATCCTGCAGCCACCACAAGCCCATGATGGTAGGGCTGGGAGGAAAGGCTTCAGTATATGCTGTCTCAGCTTGTGCATCTGAACTGAAGCTCTTTGCTTAGCACTCACAATGGCAGGAAGTACCATACTTAGTTCCTGACAATGTGCAAGCACGCTGATTTTTGAAGTATAGGTTTTGAAGTGAAAAATTGACTTAGTTCTGAATTAAGACTGTTTGTGTTTCGACCTGCTTGCCACCGCTGTCCAAAGTATGATTAATGTGGAGGCTGCAGTTTGTGGCTTTTCCTTTCCTTATTATGTTTTTTCCCAGTTTTCCTTTTTGAAAAGATGGTATATGTTGTCCTATATCTGAATGGCTGGCAGTAACTGTTAAAAAGTGCTTAATTGAATAGGATTAACTGTCACTGCAGTCTGTAATACCTTCCTTCCAGAAACTCAGCCAATTCCTGTGAGAAATCTACTCACCACAAGTAGCCCCAAGACAAGGTGTTAAAGTTATTCATTTGATTGTTCATTTTGAGAAACCTGCATTTCCAAGGGGCAAAATGGATAATATTCTTCGAATGTGCCATTTTTTTTACACTGCTAACCTGCAAGTCCATCACAACTGACCTTCTCTTGTCCTGAGCTCTTTGTATTTAAGTTTCAGGTATCTGAGTTTTAAAGTATGGACCATCTGCATTCCCCATTAGTAATGAACTGTGCTTGCGTGGACCTCCTTGGCTGGTTTCATTGTATTCTGCCAACTGTGCCATCTTCGTTTGGAAGTTGTAAAGTCTAGATGTTCAATAAGAACAAGCTTGAAAAAATATCATTCTCACATAGGTAAGAAAGCCCTTAAGCCTTAAATTCTATGGATTTTTAGAACAATATTTCTGGCTAAACCTTTAGAGGTAAGCAAGCTGTTGTGCATGCATGTTTTAAAAAACTAATTGAAGATGATCTGCCTTCTTGATAAGAGTTTTAGCTGTGTAGGTAAGAACCAATGTTTTCCACTTGGTCTCGTGCTATCCTTTAAAACAGAATTCTTGGCATACTTCTTAGTATTGTAAAATTTTGTATAACTTTCTTCTTCTTTATAATGTGCATGTGATTAAACAAGGGAGAGAGGTTTATTTCAGGGCAGAGGCGAGAATGAAAAGACACTAGGTAAGGCTTTCTTCCTTCACTTACATTAGCATAGTCTGGAAGTGGTAATTTCACAAAGAACAAGAAGATAAATACTAAGTGAAGAAAAAGAATTGGACAATTAGAGTAGAAATTTTATTACTGAAAACTCCAAAATTTTTGTGAAGGTCTTGTAAAAAACCTGAGACATGAAGGCTAGAAAACAACAAAGTTTTAAAAGATTTACATTATAATGTAAACATTCACAATGTGAAAAGTCACAAGTATGTGAAAAAATGGATTCTGAAAGAGAATTCTTAATTTTTATGCTATTTTCTTGTAAATAGTGCTAAAAAAGAGAAAAGATTCAAGGATGAAATGTTGAACTTAAAGCCACGTAAAATTTACACTATTAAGCAGCCGACCAGAACCCCGATTTACTATAGTTTGTTGCCAAGGAAACCGGAAGAGTTGTGTACAGTAGAGAGATGTTGGGGACATAGAAGCAAACTAGCAAGTGGTAAGTTCAAAAATATGTGAGGTGGGTCCTTGAGCAACTGAGGAACTCTTCACTTCAACTTTTGGGATACTAAAAAGATACATGGAATCTGAAGCAACTAGATCGGCTAATGGAAGGGAGATCTACTGAGTGGTGATAAATACAGAGGCATCTGTTCTGCCTCAGCAAATCCCGGAGGGGCACATTGCTGGAAATGGGGTACTCTGGAGAAAAGTCATGGCATGCTCTTGTACATTGCCTTGGTCAGCTGCTGCTGTTTATTTTTTGGGAAGTGCTTCCACATCAGATGTGTGTAGAGTGGATGGAGCAAGCTGCTATGCTGTCTCGCAGTCCCATGTAGTATGATGTCCTGTAATCTAAGCATATCAGAGGTCTGGAGACAGGGTGCTGAGCTAAACAGACTACACTATTGGTCTGACCTGGTATGGATCTTCTTGCATTCTTTGGTTCACTCAAGCAGTTAATAGGAAGGCAGAAGATGGTGTGGCTTTTTCAAAAAACCA
>NW_010291633.1:0-7819 GCF_000700745.2 Antrostomus carolinensis | reverse complement strand
TAATAAATATATATATATTTAAAGATCTATCAGTGTCTTGGGGAAAAAGGTTCCTTTGAATGGGAGTGAATCCTGGCTGAATTCTGACATCAGCACCCAGGCCAAAGGCTGTGTTATTCCTTAGATCTTAGAAGAAAACTTCAGACTTGAAAATCTCCTTCATAATCCTGAATGTACATAGCTTGTAAAGCATCTATTACTTTTGCGTTTTGAATGTTCCAGTATCTATTACCTTTACATTTTGTTGTTCCTTTGAGTATTGCACTTAATTGAAAGAGGTTGTTGCATAGACAAAAATAAATATGAATATGCTCAGTGTATGTATATTTTTGTCTTGAGCAGATGGAGCAACACTCTACCCACATTATGTCATTAACATAAGAATGTTTATCTGATGCACAAAGTCTTTTATGCTTATGGTACGTAAGGAAGATATTACACAGTAACTATAATAAGGTGACACAACTGGGGAGTATCATTTCTTCATATGGGAGCAGTAGCTGCCACATTATGTAGATTTTAAAATGAGTTTAATTAGATGTCTGTAGAGGAGGTTTGATTTTTACCTCAGTTCAGTGCAATTTCCAGTAGCGTGGAAAAAGCCACAACAAAAATGCAACAAAAAGACCCACCCCCAAATCCCCTAAATTATCCAGCTTTAGAGTTATGGGATAATATCAGAGGAGGTGAATCAGAAAACAGCCATGAAATCTATGTCTAAAAGCTGAAGAAAATGTGACAAGGGAATAAAAATGTAGATATATTTGTGGTTTTGAAGGATCTGAGGAATTAAAGACACCACTAAGTGTGCCTTAATTCTTCTGTTCTTATGATATATCCAGGCATTAGATGTGGAGTGCAAACAAGGGAGAAAATCCAGCCACCCTTCCTCAAATGGGGAGTTACTGTAAAGTCAAGCTACTAAGGAAGATAGAAGCTGTAGAGAAGAGTTCCAGAGCCAGGGTAATGATTTCAGCAAGAAATTATATGCTGCAAAGTTTGGATTCATACTCAAGGTCCCTGTTTTTTCCCCATTGCAGGAAAGGATTGGAAAGGACCATTTGCACCAAGGGAAACAAAAGTTAAATTCAGACAAAGAATCTGAAACTGAAGATTTATCATTCAGAACAGTAAGACATTGTTCAGGTCTGCTTATGTGACTTCAAAGTATCATGTGTTGTCCATAAAAAAAGCCACTAAGCCCACAATTCTCAGTATTTGTTTTTGTCTCACCTCCTGAAATAAAAGCAATAAAATAATAATCAAGTAAACTGACTCCTGTGAAAACACTTTGTTAAACAGTTATGTCAAAATACTACAACCGACCCAATAAAATATGCATGCTACTATAACTCTGAAAGTATTTGAAAACTAGAACAATACTATTATATTCTTTGGTTTATTATGTTGCTAGGTATATATATTTAAAAATAATTTACCTCAAAGTTATTTTTTTGGGATTATGGAATAGAACAAACCAAACAAACCCCCAACAAATATTTTTTTCTGAACTTTGTATGAGGTTTTTATCATCTGGCATAGCTGTTCAGCTAAAGAATATCCTGCCATTTTCAGGTGTCTTACCAAATAACTTTATAGAAGACATTAATTTATCAGGTTACCTAAGAGTGATTAACGCCCCCCCCCTCCCCCAATAAAATAAATATCTATTACTTTAAAAGACAGTGACCCTATTTATTTTTCTATTACAATGTAAAGTTTGTTCTTGCTCCAGGTGCAAGAAAAAATGGAGAAGTCAGATCTCAGTATATCATATCCCCAGTGTATCTTTCCGTCTAATCTAGTGATACGTGCACAGAATGGGAGTCTGGTTGTTTCCTGGGTTAGGTAAACACTGTCAAACAGCACTAGTGTGATTGCTGGTGCTCTTCTAGCAGCAGAGTCATATCAAAAATACAGAAGCAATTTGGCTGAAGGTTAATCTGTACATCACCAGACTGCATGCAGGTATGGGCAGCTGTGTATCTGGAGGGAGACAAAGCAAAACTGTATTTGGACTTCTGAAACTAATGCTATGTTTTCCTACCCATCTCCTTTTAATCTAACTGTTGAAGGGATGAAAAAATTATTTCGGTTTTGGAGGAACATTTGAGCTGACTTTTACACATGACATAAGTGTTCTAGAAATTCTTTCCTCAGGCATTTCTATGTGAGGTGCCCACAGTATGACACTTATTTACCTATGTTTACAGAAGACAGAGAAGGAAATTACAGGCAGAGGTGCTGGAAAGGCAGCTGTAACTGTGAGCACATGCTTCTTGCAGCAAGAGCTGTGACAAAATTCTGCATGAAATACAACTCCACCAATGGCAGTAATAAAGCTCAATTTTATTTTTCTTTCTGATACTTCTGATCTGACCTGCTGTGGCATCTGAATCCAGACCTCTGCTCAGAAATAAGCCTATAGCATGCCTTTTCCTGCACCCTGCTCTTTAGGTATATAATAGAAATATTCTTTCAGCAGTACCTGCGCTTGCAAGCTATTTTTCTACCAGAAAGACTTAAATTTTGGGGGCTGAAATTGTGACTGCATTGATCTTTGTGACCACATTTTCACTGGTTTGAATGGGGCCTTGTACTGGCACCCAGATAGTTCCCCAGGGATACCCTGTGGGAGATGACCAGTTTTTCGGACCATCCTTATGGCCCTGAGGTGCTCGACAGTGGGTCACACCACGGTTCTGGTGACTGAGCCAACCCTGGGCTTTCTGATCCAGGGCTCAGGCATGCACCACTGTGGGTGCCCACCATGCACAACTGGAAATAACCCCAGCTACACAATGCTGAGCTGCAGCCCTGCCTTTATTAACCCTATTGTGACTGTATCTCCTCTCTCTGTGCACAAGAGAGATCAGGATGAAAATATTCACAGTAGATTATTCAAAATGACCAGCAGACTGAAAAAAACCCTGTAAAACTATTGGCAATGTGTAGCCTACAGGTTATTTGTCATAAATTACGTTCTCTCAGCACCCATCACCAAGTGTATTCAAACATTTCTATACCTTTAATGTTCATGGAAGTAACAGAAAGAAGTGAAATCTTTTATTCAAAAACATTCAGCTTATGCCTCAGTGCTTCAATTACATCAGAAGGGGAAAAATTTCACAGTCAATCATTACCAAGGTTGAGTCAAAGTTGTCAGTGACTTTTACATTCTCATCTTTAATATTTTCCTCAATATGAGCTGTGGATTTTACCTCATGGAAAAGACTGATTTTGCCTTGACATTTCACTGTAAATTTATCAGGAAATAAAAAAGGGCAGTTTCAGCCCCTTTGTCAGAGAAAAAAAAATGATCTTTTTTATAAAATAAAGTTTTCCTGAGTTGAGATTGAGAAAGATAGAAAGCACTTTACCTTCATATTTCTGAATTTTGTATTTATTCAGACTTGAAGGATTTTCTCTGTATCTCTCATCAGATAAGGAGATTACCAGAATCCCATATCTAGAGTCTGATCCATCTGCACCACCAGCAGAGGTTCTGTCACATCCCTTTGTATGCAGGTGATCACCTTTAAACTAAATAACGTGACAAATACTTGTTAACCATAATATCAGATGGATTTTGGAGCCCTTCTTTCCTGGTACCCTACTCCCAGTGTGCTGAGACTAGAGTATTTGACTAAGGATTTCTACTTCAATTTAAATTTCCTCTACTGTGCATAGATCATGTGTTATCTCTGCTCCAGGGTTACTTTTTTTTTTTTTTTTTTTTTTTTTTTTGTGTGTGTGTGTGTGCAAGTGTAACTTTTTCATTGTAACACACAGCCCCCATTTCAGCTTAACCACCTTTTTATCTGGCTGTTTCTCTGTCCTCTCTGACTTCATGTGGACCTTCTCTTGAAGGAATCCTTCACTCAGTCATTAGGTTGTCCCCAGAATTAAACACAGATTCCATAGAAGTCGATGTACCGTACCTAAAGCTCTTAAAAAACAATTGATTTTCAGACACCAAAGACACAAGCACAGCCACTCTCTACAGAATTTCTAAAATGTAAGAGTTTTATTCTAACACTTCATATCTGGTCACTTTTAGTACAATTTGACTCTTCTCTCTTTAAGTGGAAAAATTCCAATGGTGCTCAATTTCCATTCTTGAAGGAAAGTTTACTAAAATAACTTATTTTGCAAATGAAAATGAATCTGGTAGCTCCAGGGCCTAAGGGTGACCATGGTCTTCCCAGAAGCAAAGCTTTATTTTTGCTTTTGCAGAATGATCAGTAATAGAAATCTCCTAAGTGCTCCCAGCATGTCATAGGCTGAATGAGAATTCATTTGCTGTGGTTAGGAGCTATCCTCATCTGTCTAGAGTTGATGTGCAAGTGTGCCCTTTGGTACTGGAAGGTGAATGGGGGAAAGAAAAAAGACTTTTAGAATCATACAATCACAGATTTGTTTAGGCTGGAAAAGACCTTTAAGATCACCTTGTCCAACTCTTAAACTAGCACTGCCAAGTCCACCTCTTAACCGTGTCCCTAAGCACCACATCTACATGTCTTTTAAATACCTCCAAGGCTGATGACTTAACCACTTCGCTGGGCAGCCTGTTCCAATGCTTGACAACCCTTTCAGTTAAGAAATTTTTTTCCTGATATCCAATCTAAACCTCCCCTGGTGCAACTTCAGGCTGTTTCCTCTTGTTCTATTGCTTGTTACTTAGAAGGAGAAACTGAGATCCATCTCGATACTACCTCCTTTCAGGTAGTTGTAGACAGTGATAAGGCCTCCCCTCAACCTTCTTTTCTCCAGGCTAAACAACGATCCTTCATCAGCATCCCTTAAACTGCTTAAATGAAACTGGAAGGCTGTAAGAAATCAGTGAAAGGATTTCCAATATTTTTCTTTGGACTGATCAACCAGAATGAGTATTTCTGGAAGTTTGGTATGAAGCAATGGTTTCCTTAGCATTCAACCATGGCAGCTTATATAGGTCACCCTTCGCTTTGCCAGCCAGTCCCTTTGTTCATGGTAAACTACAATATAATGCGTACCCTGTCCATGCACTATTCCTAAATTGATCTATTAGTACTGTATTCAGAACAAAAATTAAAAACATTCCTAGTCTGTAAAGAAAATGATATAAAAAAAAATACAGAGTGAATAAAAAGTGTTCAGTGAAATACTGAAGACAAAGGAAGAAAAATCTGACATATTGCCATGCAAGGTGAGTTTAGGATTTCCACCATACAATTTTTCTAATTATCAGCACCAGCTTCATAAAATGCTGCCATCAGAAAGTGAATAGATGGCAGGCGTGTTGAACTGGAGTAGGTTTAAAATGTTGTGACTGCTTTAATGGCTACATATCCTGTAAAATGCATTAGTTTTCAAGAGGGTGATTATGGTTTGCTTTTTATGTACCATTATGTCTAATTTGTTTTATGCTCCAACAGAGAAAATTATTTTCCTCCTTCCAATGCATATGACAAACAGAAGAATAATCAAGTGAAAAATATATTGATTTAATATGATCATACTCGGCTTCCCTGTATAAGTACATACCACTCCTGAACTACATTAGTGACAATAATAACTGTATATTTTAAACACACAGAATTCTCCATTATCTAAGGATTAGATTTTTAAAATAAGTTAATTTTGTAATTAAAGAAGTGAAACTGGAAGTTTTTAAGAAACAAAACCTAAGGTCATACTGACTTTGGGTAACTCTTGGGAATGGATCTGTTTTCATGTTTAGACTTCGGACTTCTGTTAAATACAGACAAAAAAGCAATCTGAACATTCATGTAATAGTTGTCAGCATAATAACATTTCTTTTAATTCTTGAAGAAAATTTTCAAATGGCTTGACACAACTCACATAAAATTTCCAGACTTTTTAAAAAAAATATTTTTACAGATTAAATATCTGTTATTTTTGTGAAGTGATGAGATAAAAGATTAAATAATGAAAAAGGTTTTTTATTGTTTTCTAGTTCAAACCTTTGGCATAACTTTAAAATAGTGTCAAAGAACCCCATATATATTTTCAGTGAATGTGCTTTGGAACCCAAACTTTTTGCTGTATCTTTTTTGTCACTGTTGAATACTATCTTCTTTTTGTTCTTTTTCTTCTTCTTTTTGTCATGTTAGAGAGAACTATAGCAGTAATGTGGTGATTAGTTTGAGGTAATGACAGCAGAATTAGAGATAACTTCTGAGTAATTTCTTTTAAAAATGCTATATTTGAGAAGCTACTTTCTTCTGCCTTCAGTAACCTCCAGAATCAATTATTCAGTATTTGAGATTGCTACAGCCTAAGCTCACCCAATGCAGAAAAATTTCTCAGCTTTAGTAAAAACTGTTTTCACAGTTCACCATTTCATTTCAGATGTCTACTCCTAGCCTGTGAAAAGAAGAAATTATCAGTAAGGGAAAGAAAAAAAGCACTATCCCAAATAATTTTTGTGCTTCTAGTACAGTGGAAAAAGTAGAGGCCAAAAGAGAAAGAAAAGCAGAATTTTGCTGTGAAATGGTGATTTTAAATCATAGAGACAAGAACCTACATTTCTGCTCACTGCAACACATGATTGTGTACCAAGATGGCATTTAGCTGATGTGCAGGGAAGGTACTGGTGTTTTGATAAAGCTAAGCAAGTAGGCTTTCTGTTCAGTGCAGCTTTAGCCAGGGGCACCTGGAACTGACACAAGGGAAAGTAAAATAGGAAGAAATTGTCAGAAGAGGTGGGCAGGAGAAAGAGAATCTGCATAAGCAAGTAAATGATACATGGGAACGAAATGGCTTTCCAGGCCAACCTGATGAAAAATGTCCTTAGATTATTCTTCACTTAATTTATCAAGCATCAGCGTGCCATAAGGAGGGATGCCAATACCTATGCCTTGAAGATGGACATACATTGAAATTGACTCAGGTGGATGTACATATCTTTTTTCTCAGTGTGAGCTATCATGTTAACTCCAGACTTAATCTCAGTTTGTTCTACACACTGTGCACCCTGCTACAGGATACAGGCTGTAGGTATCTTCTAAGCTCATATTATCTCTATGTTTCTGATCATAAGCAAAATACCGGAGTTTGTGTTTTAAACTAATATGTCATCATTCAACTGAAGTCTATGACATTGCACTTCTTTTTAGAGAGATAAATTCATCTTCCTGAGTCTTTAATATCTTCATATTTCATGTGATTGTTATTTCCTTCATTTATCAAATGTCAGTCAGTCAGCCCTTGATCTTGCCAATCCTTTAGGCAGTATAGGAGTGACACATATGCTGGATACACACGCTGACCATAAACAACCTCTGTTTTCAAGCAGATGGACTGCACCAAACCCACTCAAACTAACAGCATAAGCATAAATAGCATATGTCATTCAATATAACCAGCTGACATCTTTATCTCCTCCATCCTTTTCTAGAAACTAGTTTTAAGGGATTCATAGAAACTAGCCTGAGAAGTAAGCCTGTCCTGGTTTTTAGATGGACACAGCTAAGTTTCTTCTTAGTAGCTAGAATAGCACTGTGTTTTGGTTTCAGGATGGTATTTGTTATGATAAGAATGTTAATAACATACTAACATTTTCAATTTTTGCTGCAAGTTGAAGTACTTTGTGTTTTGGTAGTCTGAAGGCACAAGATCTGGGGCAGTGTGAGGAATATTAAAATTAATAATCCAAAATGGCATTTGGATATGTCAATGGGATATTCCTTATCATATAACATAATGTTCACTGTATTAATGAAGTTCTCTCTTTCTGAGACTCTCTCACTCTGGCTTTTGCTCTTCTGGGATTGTAATTTTGGTTTTGGGATTGTCGCTCCTCCAGGATTGTTAT
>NW_010291632.1:0-7112 GCF_000700745.2 Antrostomus carolinensis | reverse complement strand
GGGGGTGGCAGTGTTGGAGGTATCTTCTGTACCTTTCATTTCTTGCAGCAGTTGCAGCTCCTGTGCCCATCTTTAGAAGACTTGGCTCCGCTGCCCACTGAAAGCTGACGTGAGTGTCAAGTAGACAAGTGGAAAAACTGCACAGGGGCTGTATTTAGCAACACATGAATGGTGTGCCAGCCCCCACCACCACTGTCATCTCCAGCTGGAGCTGTCCTCTGCCTTGGTTATGTTCCAAAAAGCAGAACAAGGACAGAGCTCCTACAGAAAACCTCCAGGGAGAAGTCAGGCTTAACAATTCCTGCTATATATAGGAGCATTCAACAATTGCCCTGGTGCTCGCAGCTGCTGGGGCTGGGCTGGGTATCTAAGCATGAGGTGGCTAGTAGGCTCTTGAGCTAAGGAGCATGTGGCTTTCTTGGCAGTTGCCAGAGACTGGCATTTCAGCCTTCCCTGAGGCTCAGCTTGGGGAGCTAGCTGGGGGGGTGGACTTTTATCTTCTCCCTTGCAGCATGTGACACAAGCACTAGTGATGCTCAAGCCTTTCTTAGTTGTGTTTTGTTTTATGGTGAAGAGAGGTCCTTGGTGCCTCTCTAGTGGAGAACAGAGATGGCATCAGCTTAAAAAGCTGAATGCCTGCCCTGAAAATACTGAAGAAACTCACTGACAAAAATAACCTGAGAGCAGGTTCTGACAGTCCTGTATCAGCCCTCAAGTTCTCCCAGGATCGCTAGGTCACTAGCTGGAGGACCAGACCTAGAGCTAGGCCAGGACTAAGACCTGAAGAAGGGTGTAGGGCTTAGCTGTGGCCCTTCCTGCAGCATGTGGAAGGACTCTCCTCTGGGATGACAGCCTTCCTGCAGCATGCAGTAAAACTTTTGGCTTATGTCTCTCATCTGTTTATTTTTCCCTGCTCGAGAATGTCTGGATTTCCTAATCTTTCAGCTGCTGGCAGAAGAACCACACAACAGCATCTGGCCAGGACACTTTGACATCTAAAGTGTTAACTGCTTGTTTGAGCCCAGGGCGTAGAAGAGCCCTGCCAAAAGCACTACTTGCCTGACACTCATGGGTGTGTAGTTTGGTTTTGGGCTTTGGGTGGTTGGTTGTTTTTTACCTACAGACTAAGTGAGACTCGTGTGGAGGGTAACTGGGACTGGTGAGCTGTCAGGAGGGCTGGGCTGGGCCAGGACCATTGCTGCTCCTCCTCTGAAGTGAGAATTGCTCTGTGGCAGGTGGTGTTTCAGGCTCCATCTCAAGTTTATTGGCCATTGGGATTTATCTGTTAAATCTACTTCAAAACTCCTTCCTGGCTTGGTCAGAGTCACTCTTGGGGGGAAGCTGAGGTTGGCATGGATCGTGTTCTCTGTCTCACCATCAAAGCAAGCCCCTGGCTGACAATTTGTCCCAACAAGCAGCCACAGGGACCTTCCAAGAGCTGTGGCTGTCCCAGTCCCAATCCCAGAGGCAGTAAGTAGTGTGGCTGTCCTGTCTGTGCATACGGGGTTGTTTTGTCATCTTCTGTTTTTACAAGTGAACTGCACTTGCTCTGTCTCCCAGGCAAGCTGTGCTGTTGTGTTTGCATGGGCCTGATGGTTGAGACTTGGCACACGTGGTTTCCTTGGGACGGCTCCAGATGTTTCCCAGCCCCATGGAAAGCACAGAATTGCCTTGATTGGAAAAGATCTTTAAGATCATCCAGTCCAATCATTAACCTCACACTGATGAAGTCTTCAACTAAGCCATGTCCCTCAGCACTATGTCTACACGACTCTTTAATCCCCCTAGGGATGGAGACTCCACCACTGCCCTGGGCAACCCCTTCCAATGCCTCAGAACCCTTTCAGCAAAGAAATTCTTCCTCACATCCAATCTCAACTGCCCTTGGTGCAACTTGAGGCCATTTCCTCTTGTCCTGTCCCTTGGTCCTTGGGAGAAGAGACCGACCTGCTACACCCTCCTTTCAGGGAGCTGTAGAGAGCGAGAAGGTCTCCCCTCAGCCTCCTTTTCTCCACGCCAGCACTGCACAGTGAGGAGCCAAACAGAGCAGAGAGGTGCCTTTTGCTCTCCCTCTGTTCTATCACCCAAGGCTGGCGTAATCTGGGGCTGGGACTCGCCCTGCATGGACCAGCCCTGCTGCTGAGGCTGGAGAGAACAGATTTAACCCAGGCTGCCTCTGCCCAGACAGGCCTCATCCTCCCCACAGCTTGAGCCAACGTGCTGTTTGGTTTGAGCCTGAGCCAGTGAGCTGATGAATGTGGCTCTTGTCAGCACCCTCCACCTTGGCCAGCTTTGGGTGGGGGACGGGTCCTCTGCTTGGCTGATGAAAGATACCTGTGTGTAGCTGCAGAGCTGGGAGGGAGAGGAGAAGGGGCACACTGTGGGACCAGCTTGGCAGAGAAGAAGGTAACCTGGGCAGAGATCAGTGCCTTGCTCCTCTCCAAGCCCTACTGCTCACCAAGGGAGGAGAAGATGGTCTGGAAACAGGTAGCTGATCAGCTCCTTGGAGGAGATGCCTGTTTCACAAATGAGAATAGGCCCCATTTCCTGGGACACAGCTACTTCTGCCTCCCTGCTCCCCACCCTGGTCGTGCTGACTTCACGTTAGCAAAGGCTAATTAGCCTCAGGCACAGCTCTTTTGCTGGGCGAGGACCCTCCTCTGCCCTCCATGGTGGCTTTTGGTGGGGCTTCCCTGACTGAGGTCCCTCTCACAGTGCAGGGCTGGGAGAAACAGCTGTGCTGAGGCTTTTGAAGGATTTAGGAGGGTGTCTTCTGCTTGTCTTTCACTGTCCTGTGGTTGAAATCCATCTCCTACTCTGAGCAGCTGCTGCAGCCTCTGTTCCTCCTCCCTGTCTGCCTGACTGAGCAGGAATTGGGCAGAGCCATCTCCACCTGGGCCCCTCTTTAGGTTCTTGTTTGCATCTTTTGGGCTGTTTTCTCTTTCCTGGTTAGAGCAGGTGACTGACAGCCAGGCCCTTGCTCGGGCAGGGATGAGGCTTGTTCTGGGATGCAGGGAGGATGGAGATGGCCAGTTCCTTGGCCCCTGTACCAAAGGGCAGTCAATGATGGGGGAACAGTGCTGACACTCCTGGCCTCCTTAGAACCAGCAGCACAGCCAGCACCTGTGCCCAAAAAGCTGCACCCCTGTTCCCTGCCACATGCCACAAGGGACCCTGGAGCTCTGCTGTTAAGCACTTTATTTCTCCCTCGCTGTAGCCCTCCCTTCCCAGAGCAGATGCTCTCCTTGTCCTCCCACTGCAGCTCCAGGGCATGCTGCAGGAGAGGGCTGGTGGCCTCCTTTCTCTGCTGGCTCCTGAGGGAAGGATGCTCTGCCCAGGAGGGACAGAGCTGCCAGGTTTGAGGAGGGGAGGGACAGGTGTGGAGCAACATGCCCAGAGTGCCTCATCACAAGCAGTCATTCAACCAAAGCTACGGTAAGGAGGTGGATGGGGTTAGAAGGTCACCTCCGGTCCTATTGTACAGGGGAGGAGGAGTGGACCCCAGTCTAGAGAGCCGTGTCTTCAGCCTCGATGCTGGGCCCAAAGAGCTTCTCTGCAGTTGCTTTGCCGTCATACTTGGGCAGGTTGCCACCAAAGTCTGCTGGCAAGATGTCAGCGTCGATCTCCTGGTAGAAGGACTCCAGCTCCTCCCCGTGCACAAAGACCTGGAGGGAGATGGCAGTGACCCTTAGCAGAGGACTGAGGTGACTCTTCCCAGCCACTCTGTTCCACCCAGGGATGTCCCTTTGCCTCCAGGTCCCTTTCCTGCACTCACCCTCTCCAGCAGTTTGCTCTTCAGGAACGGTTTGACCACGTTGTAGGTGGTGGTGAAGTACCAAGGCTGGTGGATGAAGTGGACGGCCTTGAACCGCGCTGGGAAGGAGTCCTAGGATCCCAAACCCAGAAAGAGCTGGTTACAGACGGTGCTGCCCACACAGAATGAGTCAGGCAGCAGTGGGCACCCCGGCACTGCCACAGCTCCCCTTGCCCAATCTCCCCTTCTCTCTTTGATGGCCTCTTTTTTGCTCTGACCCAGAGGTTCAGCCATCCTAGCCCTCGGAGCACCAGGGAAGCTGAAGAGCCTCCCAGACAGTGCATTGCTGCCATTCCATGAGAAGGACTGCATCTTTGCTGTCCTCCTTCCCGGGGGAGAGACAAGTGTTTTTGATCTCTGGTCCAAGGGCAGAAGTCCTGGAGCACTTGTGAGACTCCATCCAGCTTGGACTGGGCTGAGAGGGTGGTGAGGAAAGGACTCTAGACCATGCCATAGGATGCTGCAAGGAGCAGTGGCACTGCTTCTGGTCAGGCTTCTGAGAGGGCAGGGAGATGGGGCCTGAAAAATAGGGTCCATCTTGCAGGATTAAGCCAATTAGCTGTCAAGGCAGGGAGCGTGTGATTGGGAACAGCCTCTCCATGATGCTTTCTCGTGGTGACAATGTGGTGACAATCTTAAACCCTGCTGCCTGCCTTCCCTGAACGCTCTGCTCCCCCAGTGTCCTCTCTGCCACTGCTGGGCACAGACTTTTCCACCTCACCTGCAGCATGTCCACCATCTTCTTGAGTTCAGAGGGTTTGATCCCTGATGCCTGCTGCATGGTGAAACCCTTGAAGTTCTCAACAATGCAGAACCCATTGATCTGGGTCTCTTCGTTTTCCAGCAGCTTCTCCAAGATAACGCAATAGGCACGAAGAATCTGACAGAGAGGAGAGACAGCAGGGTCTGGTATTAGGTCTCACCTCCCATAGACCCCACCCAGGAGGAGGTTCCCAGGAAGAGTCTCATGGAGCATTAGCCAGGGTCTGCTTGACTCCAGCCTGTTTGTTGCATCCAGCCCCAGGACTTCAGAGCAAAGACAGAATTTCAGGGGATGTTTGAACCACCACATTCCCCTTTCAAGGTGGCTGCATCTCAGATCTGGATCACTATGTTGCCACCAAATTCAGAGCTGAGCAAAAGATGGAGCTAGGAGAACTTGTGCATTACATCCCTGGAGACCTCTTTGCCAAGAAGCCCTTCCTGTGCCTCAGTTTCCTCCTCTGCCCTGCAGGTCCCTCCTTTCTAAAGCACCTTGATTTAATGGTGTGGTGCATTTCTTCACCCCATGTTACCTGGGCTGGGGGATGCACACCTTGAATTTGGTCTGTATCTCGGACCACATCAGGGGGAAGGAAGGGAAACCCTTTGGGATGGACTATGCTCTCCTAGGCTCCCTGGAAGGATAAATCCAAAAGCACTACAGATTTGCTTCAGCCTGGATGGCTGGAGGCTGTGTGTGGGCGTAGACATGGGGATGCTGCACGCAGACGTGTCGAGCGGGACAAGCCTGGGAGCAGGACTGGGACCACTCTGCTCTGGGAGCAAGAGCTGAGCTGGGCTGACCTCATCGAAGGTGATCTCCTCATAATCCCAGTTCTCGATGTTGAAGAGCATCACCACCCGTCCGTACTTGTCTCTGCTGGCCAGGATGCCGGGGTAGCCGGCTTCGATGGTGCTGCGCACGGCCTCGGGGGTCAGGTTGTTGAAGAGCTCAGGGTACTGCTGGCGGAAATTCACGTAACCTGGGGAGAGGCAGGAATCAGGGAGGACAACTGCTGCTTGCCCGGCCTCAGGAAGCCAGGGCACAGCTGGGGGAGCTGCCAGAGACAGGGCAGGCTGGCGATGCTGAGATGCCATCCCCTGTCCTGAGAGCTGTGGACCAGCTACACCCAGGGTACACCCAGGTCGTCTCCTCCATCACACTCGGTGTTACTCTCCCCATGGCAGGGGGTTCCCGCACCTGCCTTCTCCCCAACTCATCAACAAGCAGATAAAGTCATTTCTTTCCCTTTCCCTTCCTCCTCATTTGGGTGACATCCCCCAGCTCCCTTCCCTTGGCACCCTGCAGGCATGAAATAAGGAATCTTGTCCTGGGAAAATGTGGGTGAACAAAACAGCTCGTCTGGGAGCCAGGGCTGGTAATTACAACTCATTATCTCCCCGACTGACACAAAGAAGAGCCGAGCTGGAGCCAGGCTGGTCCTAGCCAGTCCCTCCCCACTGGCTGGCCCCCTCCCACTCCCTCTCCATCCCAACAGGTCACTCTCTGTGCGGGGAGGGGGTGTCACAAGCCCCCCAACCTGCCCCCAGCCCTCAAAGGGTCTCTGTGAAGCATGAGGGTAGGTGGAGGACCTGCTCCTTACAGGGGTACAGAGGGACACGTATAGACCATGGGGGTCTCAAGGGGATGCAGCCCACACCAGCTGGGTTTGCTGCACAGATGGAGCAGTCTGCTACCACCAAACACATCTCTTTTTTTCTTCTTTTTCTTTTCATTTTGTCCAGCAACTTAGCAAGGAATGGGACTGTCCTGGTGTTGCAGGATGCCTGGCACCACCCACATTTATTTCTTTCCCCATCCTGATTCTTTCCTCTGCATCCTGAGCCCCTGGCCCTGCTTTTTACCCTCTCTCCTCATCACCTTCCCATGCCAGGGTCCTGCTTTACCACCACAGCCCAGACCAGGGGGCTGGGAGCTGCTGGTGGATGTGTACCCCCATCCTCACCCGGTGTCACAGCCCAGGACCCCTGCCCACCTTTCAGCAGGTCGTAGGCCCTGTGGACGTCGAACTTGCGGGCACGGATGAAGCGGAGGAAGAAGGAGTCGTCCTTCCCCTGCACCTTCTCAGCCACCGCCTTGCACAGCTCCTCGCCGCCCGCCCGCTCCTGCACCAGGTCCCGCAGCGCCTTCACCGCCACCTCCCTCTGCTCCTCTGTCTCGTTCAGCTCATCCTTTGCCTGGGGGGGGAGCAGGGAGGGACCCCAGCTCAGCGCACACCCCAACACAACCCGGGGGTCACTGAGGCACCCAAAAGCTGGAGGGATGCAGTGATGCTCCTTACAGCATCCCAGTGCAGGGAGGTCACCCAGGTCCCCTCCTCTGAGACCCTTTGGGGTAAGCACATCCCCTCCCAGTGCAAGAGCCCATCGAGGGTCTCCTCCAGCCCCCAAGAAGGAGTGGGTGCCCCAGGCTGTGCCTGCTCCCCGCAGCCCCCCTCACCTTCTGCAGAGTGTGCAGGGGGATCTTCTCGCACCTCCCAAAGACGGGGCCGTGGTCCTTGATGGTGAGGCGCTC